>NC_080020.1:19660490-19960490 GCF_030020395.1 Manis pentadactyla
TGGTATTAGAGTGATGCTGGCCTCATAGAATGAGTTTGGAAGTATTCCCTCCTCTTCTATTTTTTGGTAAAGTTTAAGGAGAATGGGTGTTAGGTCTTCACTAAATGTTTGATTAAATTCAGCATTGAAGCCATCTGGTCTAGGAGTTTGTTCTTAGGTAGGGTTTGGATTACCAGTTCAATTTCGTTGTTGGTAATTGGTCTGTTCAGATTTTCTGTTTCTTCCTGGGTTAGTCTTGGAAGGTTGTATTTTTCTATAAAGTTGTCCATTTCTTCTAGGTTATCCAGTTTGTTAGCATTTAATTTTTCATAGTATTCTCTAATGATTCTTTGTATTTTTGTGGTGTCCATAGTGATTTTTCCTTTCTCATTTCTTATTCTGTTAATGTGAGTAGACTATCTTTTTTACTTGATAAGCCTGGCTAGAGGTTTATCTATTTTGTTTATTTTCTCAAAGAACCAGCTCTTGCTTTCTTTGATTCTTTCTATTGTTTTATTCTTCTCAAATTTATTTCTGCTCTAATTCTTTATTATGTCCCTCCTTCTACTGACTTTGGGCCTCCTTTGTTCTTTTTTCTGTACTTTTGTTAATTGTGAGTTTACACTGCTCATTTGGGATTGTTCTTCTTTCCTGAGGTAGGTGTGTATTGCAATATACTTTCTTCTTAGCCCAGCCTTGGCTGCATCCTACAGGTTTTGCAGTGTTGAATTATTGTTGTCATTTGTCTCCCTATATTTTTTTCATCTCTGTTTTTATTTGTTCATTGATCCATTGGTTATTTAGGAGCATGTTGTGAAGTCTCCACGTGTTTGTGGGATTTTTCATTTTCTTTGTGTAATTCATTTCTAGTTTCATACGTTTGTGGTCTGAGAAACTGGTTGGTACAATTTCAATCTTTTTGTAATTACTGAGGCTCTTTTTGTGGCCTAGTATATGATCTCTTCTTGAAAATGTTCCATGTGCACTTGAGGAGAATGTGTATTCTGTTGCTCTTGGGTGTAGAGTTCTGTAGATGTCTGTTAGGTCCATCTGTTCTACTGTGTTGTTCAGTGCCTCTGTCTCCTTACTTATCTTCTGTCTGTTGATCTGTCCTTCAGAGTGAGTGGAGTGTTGAAATCTCCTAGAATGAATGCATTGCATTCTATTTCCCCTTTTAATTATGTTACTATTTGTTTCATATATACTGGGTGCTCCTGTATTGGGAGCATAGATATTCATAATGGTTATATGTTCTTGTTGGATTGACCCCTTTATGATTATGTAATGTCCGTCTTTATCTCTTGTTACTTTCCTTGTTTTGAAGTCTATTTTGTTTGATACAAGTACTGCAACTCCTGCTATTTTTTCTCTGTAAGTTGCATGAAGTATCTTTTTCCATCCCTTCACCTTTAGTCTGTGTATGTCTTTGGGTTTAAAGTGAGTCTCTTGAAGGCAGCATATAGATGGGTCTTGTTTTTTAATCCATGCAGTGACTCTATGTCTTTTGATTGGTGCATTCAGTCCATTTACATTTAGTGTGATTATCGATAGGTACAGGCTTATTGCCATCACAGGCTTTAGATTCATGGTTACCAAAGGTTCAAGGTTAATTTCCTTACTTTCTAAGAGTCTAACATCTCACTTAATATGCTGTTACAAGCACAGTCTAAAGGTCCTTTCCTTTCTCTCCTCATTTTTCTTCCACCTCCATTCTTTATATATTAGGTACCATATTATGTATTCTTTGTCTATCCCTTAATTGACTTTGGGAATAGTTCATTTCATTTTGCATTTGCTTAGTAATTAGCTGCTCTGCTTTCTTTACTGTGGTTTTATTACCTCTGTTGACAGCTATTAAACCTTAGGAACACTCCCATCTGTAGCAGTCCCTACAAAATAAACTGTAGAGATGGTTTATGGGAGGTAAATTCTCTCAGCTTTTCCTTATCTAGGAATTGTTTAATCCCTCCTTCAAATTTAAAGGATATTCTTGCTGGATAAAGTAATCTTGGTTCCAGGCCCTTCTGCTTCATTGCATTAAATACATCATTCCACTCCCTTCTGGCCTGTAAGGTTTCTGCTGAGAAGCCTGATGTTAGCCTGATGGGCTTTCCTTTGTATGCGATCTTACTTCTTTCTCTGGCTGCTTTTAATAGTCTGTCTTTATCCTTGATCTTTGCCAATTTTATTACTATATGTCTTGGTGTTGTCTTCCTTGGGTCCCTTGTGTTGGGAGATCTGTGGATCTCCATGGCCTGAGAGACTATCTCCTTCCCCAGATTTTGGAAGTTTTCAGCAATTAACTCCTCAAAGACACTTTCTGTCCCTTTCTTCTTCTTCTTCTGGTATCCCTATAATGCGAATATTGTTCCATTTGGCTTTGTCACTGAGTTCTCTCAATATTCTTTCATTCTTAGAGATCCTTTTTACTCTCTGTGCCTCAGCCTCTTTGTATTCCTCTTCTCTAGTTTCTATTTCATTTATCGTATCCTCCACCATGTCCAACCTGCTTTTAATACCCTCCATTGTGGTCTTCAACGATTGGATCTCCAACTGGAATTCATTCCTGAGTTCTTGGATATCTTTCTGTACATCTATTAGCATGTTGATGATTTTTATTCTGAACTCCCTTTCAGCAAGAGTCATAAGATCCATGTCATTTAAATCTTTCTCCAGAGTTAAATTAATTTTAGTCTGGACCAGGTTCCTTTGGTGTTTCTTATTTGTATATCGCGCCCTCTAGTGTCCAGAAGCTCTACTCTCTGGAGCTGCTCAGCCCCTGCAGCAATGTCAGGGGTTGCAGGGGGAGCGGTATTGGTGCCTGGCTGGTGGAAAGAGCTGTTTCCTGCTGCCTGGCTGCTATGCCTGTCTCCACTGCCTGAACCAGTGGGCCAAGCACACAGGTATAAGCTTTTGTCCCAGAGCAGCCGGATATGGATCCCTGCTTTCCATGAGCGGCTGGAATCTCATTCTCTCCAGGAATTCTGCCTGTATTAGCTTTCCAACCCCATAGTCCCATTAAGCATCATGAAAGCAGCATGAAATGTAGGTTTGTGCTCCCAGAGCAGATCTGCAGAGCTAGGTATTCAGCAGTTTCATACCTTCTACTCCCTCCCTGTTCTGTTTCTCTTCCTTCCGCTGGTGAGCTGGGGTCGGGGAAGAGCTTGGGTCCTGCCAGTCCGCAGCTTTGGTACGTTACCCTGTTCCGTGAGGTCTGCTCTTTTCTCCATGTGTATGCCATCTGGCACAGTCTCCTTTCCTGCTGCTCTCTCAGGATTAGTTGCACCAACTATATTTTCTAATTGTATGTGGTTTTAGGAGGAAGCCTCTGTCTCTCCTCTCATGCCACTATCTTTTATCCCTTCAGGATCAGCTCACTAATAATTAATTTTTATATTTGCTGTCCCATATTCCCAAATTTTTTTAATGGTTGTAGTGAATCAAAATTATTAGAACATACAGCCATTACGTACTACAATCTCTCCCCTTTTATCCACACTAAATCTTAATTCTATCAGTAGCTATACATTTAATACTTGTCACCAGTCTCTAGTTTTCTTACTTGTTTGAAGCTTATTCTCTGTGGGTTCCTCAATAAACTCTCATCAGGGTGCTTGAACACCAATTTTTCTGCATATAAAATATTTGCCTCTCAGTTTTTTTCCTTGAGAATTTTAAATCATTTCTTCAGTGTACTTTGGCAAAAGGTATTGTTGAAAAGTCTGATGAAAAGCAATCCAATCTATTACATAAATCTTGTACTTTTCGTCAAGATTGTAAAAGGTTTTCTCTTTTTCTTTAAATTCCTGTTCTTATATTACAATATATATTTTTGGTTTTGGCTATTGCAGGTTTATATTTTTGGGTATATGGTGTGCATTTTCAATATGTGGTTTCAAGTCTCTTGTCTAAGAAATTTTTTCTTGGAATACAGTCTTTAGAATTTGTTTAGTACTTATTAACATAGGTTTTTTTAACAGGAAAAGATGTATTCCTACTATCTGTATGTTGGGTCTTCTTAGTTACTCTTCAATATCTGTCCCTTTTCCAAAATCACTTTGATCTATTTCTTCATTTGTTTTTAATTTTTAATTTTTAATTTTTTCCTTTTCACATTCTGTTTTTTTATTGTCTCATTTATGGTGCTGATTTATTCCTGTTTTCTTTTAATTTAGTCTTCATGTCTAAGATAATTTTTTTAAATTTATAATTATGTCTGGAATGTTATCTCAACTCTGTTATTTTAATTTGACTTATGTTGCTATTGCATGATTTTCTTAATGCCTTTATCTTATTTTGAAATATTTTGTTATAGTTTTGGTATGTTTTTTCATGAGTCTTTCTGGTTTGATTTTACTGTCTGTAGCTGTGTTGTTCAATATAGTACCTAGTAGCCTTATGTAGCTATTTAAATTTAAATTAATTAAAATTTAATAATACTGAACGTTTGGTTCCTAAGTCTCATTAGTCAATAGCTATATGTGTCTAATGGCTACTGTATTGGACAACACAGATATAGAACATTTCCATGATTGGAGAATGTTCTATTGGACAGCCTTAGACTACAGAGATGTTACTATGCTCCTTACTCTTTTCTTTTACAGTAACTGTCTTAGACATAGATCTTAATACTTTTCTGCTACTCTTTTTATGTGAGTTTAATTTTTCAAAAATATTGGGAAACTAGGTTTAGACAGTGTTCTTAACTTTACAGAACATCCTTTTCTTTTTAAAAATATTTGCCCATTTTTCATACAGAGTTAAAAATCAAAACATGGTAGCTTGATTTCTGAGATTTCCTGGACCTACTTTTATCTGAACCATTTTCTTTCTTCATCTCTATTGTTTCCAGCCTGCTTAATTTTGATTCCACTCTCAGCTGTGTCTCCTCATCATGCAACCCTGTCTTGGAAGAGATCCCTGGCTGGTCATTTGTTTCATGTGTGCACAGTAACTGGACTACTCCAACTCTTTAGGTCATTCCTAAGATCCCTTTTATTGTATGTCTTATTAGTTAAAACAAAACCATACTGGTGTCAGTCACCATCTCAAATTGGCCTGCCATGTTTTCCAGTAATACCCACTAGATACTTGGAGGTTCTCCTTTTCTCAGTCTACAAGCCTCTGTTGTTTTCTTCTGCTCACTCCTGCACTAACATGGATGGCATGCACATCCTGTGGCTAGTGATAGTTTGTCCCCAGTTGCTTATATTTTGGATTCAGGTCATTTAATTTTGTTGTAAGTGTAGTTTTTAAGTTTTAATTTTCCTACCTAGTTGCTCTGGCTATTTTAATAGGAGAATTGTGCATATTCTAAGCCTTGGCTGCTGCAGCTATTGGCACCTTCAATGATCCATGCCCCCTTAATTCCTTTGAAGAATAAATTATTTGAAAATCTTTATAAACTTCTCTGCTGGGAGGACTAGCTCTTCACAGCAGTGTTGCTTTAGTCTGAACAAAATATCCAGGCTTTCGTCATGATTTAAAGTTAAAGTTAAAGTTGTTGAGAGACCCTGTCTTTAGGTCTTCAGCAATTCTCTAGCCAGTTTATTCTGGGTGGAACCCACAATGGCTAACTTTTGATTTCATTTGGACTACAAGTGAAGATCTTTTCCTGCCCAACAGCCATATGTCTGCTGTGGACACTTACTACATGTTGCTTAATTGGCTAGCTGCTGAGTTGTTTAATTTCCTTCTCATTGCTTAGGACTTTAATATAAAGTTGAAATTTATTTAACTGGAAGTTTGGTTTTAATACAAATTTTCCAGACATTTATATCTAATATCTATAACTATATCCATATCTATCTATCTATCTAAATTCTTAAATAATGCCTATGAACTTTGTAAAATTCAAAGTTGAAAGCATCTTCACAGGTCCTCCAACATAGTTTCTCACTAGGCATTATTGGCACTTTGTGCTGGATAAGTGTTTGTTGTGGGCTTCTCTTGTGCATTGCAGGGTTTAGTAGCATCCCTGGCCTCTACCCACTAGATGTCAGCAGCACCCCCCAGTTAACCAAAAATGTCCCAGGCATTTCCAAATGTCCAGAGGGAGGGAAAATGAGGGTGGGGAATGCCCACTATTGAGGTCCACTAGTCTAACATTTCTCCCACTTCATACTTGAACAGGCAGAGATTTATATGAAGTCACATGGATATGTCAAAGCTGTCCTCTAGACTCTCTTGGATGACATCGTCATAAAACATAATTATGCCTAGTTATGGTTCATCTTTGAAACTAAGTGTTTAAAAGGTTTTAGAAATCTGGTTAAAGACCTTTTTTGGACCTAATTATTATTTAGATTGTCTCTCCTATGGATAGTTATTGTAGGAAGAAAAAGTGTTCAATATTGGCTCTTAGGATGAAGAATTAAACTCCACAGACATGCCTTTGGACTTTGGGAAAATTTGAAAAAACAGTTGTTTAGATACTAGGATCCTGTGAGTTTGTTGATTTCCACTGAGAGAATTATTATGAGATTGCCTGCTCTTTGGAATTTTCTTCAACAGAGTTGGTCAGGACGAAGAAGAAAAAGTACTGGTAAGTATTCACCATCACTAAAGACTGCTGGGAAAGTAGCCAAATTGGTAAAGGAACAGTGCTTCCAACATCTTTTTAACTGGTGGGAAGAATCCTAAATCCTATTTGGTAATCCCTTTATCATCATCTATTGGAGATTTTTGACAACATATTGTTCCAGATCCCATACTATCTTTGAGAAATTCGGCATAAATGAGAAATAAGATAGAAAAGAGAGAGAATGAGGAGAAATAAAACATAATATACATCAGCATAGGTTTATTATTAAATAGTCCTTCATGGTAGCATCAGTCAATATTTTTAGTGTTTTATCAAATACTGCTCTTTTCCCTCTCATGTCTTTTGCAAAACTGTACAGTTTTGACATACCAGAAGAATGTGGAGAAGAGTTTTATAAAATGTGGCAATTAAACTGGCCTGTAATTTATATGTATATTTTTACAGACTGTAGAATGGTAAGATGGAAAAATATGTTTTTTTAGTTTCAACAAAGCTTCTCTCTAATGCTATCTATGGATACATGGCAATGGAATTGTCTCATAGGTAAGGTCCCTTATAAAAGGGATTATATTTCATTACTTTAGAAATGAATCCCTCTTCCCTCATGGAAATCCCATATATAGTCTCCTTATGTTGCAATTCACTTAGTGGTAAAGTATGTTTGAGTAAGTTGGAGATAAAGCAAGTGAAATAGAAGGGCAGATAGCATTTGTTGAGCCCATAAATGTATATATGCTATCTACTATAACCTTTAAAGTAACTCTAGGAGTAATTGTCTTATCCCAATTTTCCAGATCAGGAGTGTTCTAATTTATCAATAACCTAAATGAATCTTATATGTTTGCAGTTTTACAGTTATATGTAGAAGCTCTCATATTTACAGTTGACAAAACACTTCAAAGATGCTGAATGTGTATCTGGCTGTGAGTAGTGTCTGGTCAATGATTTGGAAGGTTTTTATTAATAATTTATTCATAAATGCTATAAAGATTTAGACCCCTTCAAAATTACATCATCCAGTGAAGCTCCATTAGAGAAAGGACCTTGTAGTCTGGTTTACTTGTAAACAATTCATGGTATGTAATAGTGCTTGAAAAATATTTGTTGAATCAATCGATTAATTTGTAAAAAGTATAATAATGTTCACCTCAAAGAATTGTAAGAATTGAATGGGGTACTATGGCAAAGCACCAGACCCCACGCAGACACTCCATGAGTGCTCATTCCCTCCTCCTCCCTGTAGACCTCTTTCCTGAACAAGCTCCTGCTCTTCATATACCCATGCTTGATTAGTGACAGACATTTGATTTGAGGTGAAATCCTCAGCAGGTATTTTTGCTATGCATGGATCAGGTCACTCCAGCACAGGCAAGGAAGTACTCACTGAAGTAAGCAGCAGCTCCTGAGGCAACTTGAGTTCTAAAGCCTTCTATATAAAATTCGGTTAACAAGTATGATTCCATGTGCAGGATACAAAGCATGAGACATTTGCTTGAGTTGCTCAGGAGGCTTTGAAAAGACCATTTTTGGAAAAATAAAAAAAGGAAGGGAGAAATGAATATTAGAGAACCGTTTGCCCCTTGGTGTGCTTGCTCTTCATTAGTATGTATAGAACCTGTGCTTTGGGGCTAAGACTAAGTCTTTCTAAATGTTGATAGCAAATACTACATAGAGGTGGTTTTCTAGAATTCCCATAGAATTATAAAAACTAATTTTATTTCATGGAATTTGTTGTGCAGCTCTTTCCCAATGAATATATGACAGAGAAAGAAACAGAACAATTTTCTGCACTTTTTTATCTTTAATTTCAAGCCTAGTTCCCCTATGCATTTAGGAGACAGAAGAATCTAGGATTTTTAATATGTAGTTATGTTCAGTTTAACAAATTTTAAGCTTCAGAGATTAGCTATGCCTTCCTGCTCTGCAGTATGCTAACTGCTACATTCATAATAAGGAAGAATTGAGAGCAGGGGAGAGAGAAAAGCTCCTCTCAATTATGTGGTAATTATGCCTGGGAAAGAGAATTTAGCTTCCATGAAGTTTACTGATAATCCTAATCTTCAAATGGAAATGTGACTCATTTTTCTGAGATGCCTCATATGTACACTTGAGGATATATTTTCTAAAAGGACATATATTTTTCTCCCTGACTTTTGCCACTTTCAATGGAAACTTTAACATGAAACCTTTGATACTGACAAGGTTAATGATGGTAATTTTGTATGAAGAAAAGTGGAGAAATAACAATTTCTGTATCTTCATTTTCTGAAGGAAAGTTATTAAGGCTTTTTGGTAAATTGTAATGTTTTCACTTGGAAAGAATAATCTGAGGGAGTGTTTTGGGAATTGTAAAATGTTTATCAAATGTTAGTATATACAGCCAAAGATTGATTATTTAAAAAAAATATAACTTGAGTTTCACCCAAGCCACACATAACGTCCCTATGGGGCACACAAAATTTACTTGCTTTCCTAACTCAAAGTCCCATGTCCTCCCACTTTCCGTACACACATTGAAAACATGAATTCATATAGTTAATTCTTAAAGGCTGTCTCTTGTGCTCAGTAACAAGTTTGCCAAGGACAATCTTCAGCTGTCTTTCATGCCTTTGTCCTTTCCCATGTCTGTTTCCCCTACTAGCTTCTGAGCTTCTCTAGGGAAGGGACATACTTAATTGATGTTTGTATCTCCACAATCATCTAGCATATTACCTGGCTCACACTTGGTGACCAATAAATAATTGTTAAACTGAAATAATGAGTTCTGCTTTGTCATCCAATATACTGGCTGTGCCATCTGGGGAATACTATCAGTCTGTTAATGCTCGCATTGTAGTTATTAATGATGTAAAGAGTCTCCCATGGAATTTAGTCCTGCTTGGAGTAGAGGGTTGGGAATGAACACTAGTGCTCCTTAGAGCTTCCAGAGACTCTGTTTCATTTTTGTTAACATGGACTTTGGACTCAGATAGGCCTGTTATGAACCTTAATTTTGCTACCGGGCTGTAGCGATGCCTTGGGAAAGTAATGCAACTTTCAGTGCCTGAATTAGAGGTGCTCAACAAATGTAGGTTGTATGAATTAAGGAATTGATTATCACTAAACATCATTTTTTATTATCCCTAAAATAAGAGAAAAATATATACCTAACAGTACTGTTAAATACCTATGTGGCAAACTCAGGAAGGTAAAATATTATTTTGATATCTTGGAAACATACTTTTGAATATTTATCCATAATTTTTTACTGCCCTTGTAATTTTTTGTATTATCTCTTTATAAGTGTGTTTTAATTTCAGCAAAGGGCTACAACTAATATTTTATATTAATAGCTTGTATTAATATTATTTTATATTAAAGTCCTATGTTTCTATAACATACTCTTTCATTTTACCTTCATAGCAACCATCTGAGGTTATTAAGGTTATCATCCACACTTTACAGCCTGGAAACCTGAATCCCAGAAAGGATTTGATTTACCCAAAGTTACAGCAGTGACCAAAGTATGACCAGAACCTAGAGCTTCTGACTTAACATCTGGTTGGCTTTGCCCTCTGCCCTGTTGTCTTCTCAGTGATCAGGATTTCTTAAAAGAACCAAACATGTATCTCTGCATCCCAGGCCTTTTTGATGAAACACAAAGGAAAGGAGACTGTAATCCCAATTTACTGTGTGGCTTTTGTGCTGGTGCACTCATGTTATAGTTTTGATCTCTGACGTTTGCTTGTTGGTGGACTGAAAAGGAATAGAACTGGGGAAGGAGTGCATTAATCTTGACAGCTGTGTTTGTGTTTGCAGCTGTTGATATGCACACAAGGCTGCAGGGAGACACAGTTCACTGCAGAAGAGCTGGGCTCCAGGCCTGAGCACCACAGCCTCCCTGTGGGTGTTTGAGGACTTGCTGGAGTTTAGAAGATACAGGCCTACTCAGTTTAGGATTCTTCAGCCTGAAGTATATCCTCCTCAACCTGAAGCATATATTAGACATGGATGCATACCCAACAGACTCAATAAGAAGTTTAGCAAAGGGGGGTGGGGGAGCAGAGGAAGATGGGGTGACAGAAACAACTGATAGTTTGAAGAAGTAGAGTAGATTATTGGCTAAAGTGTGGTTTCTGGAACTAATTGAGCACCTATATGTGCAAGGTGCTGCAGATATAGCAGAAAAACCCTGCTTCCATGGAGCTTACGCTTTAGGGGGAAGAGACAGATTAAAAAAAAATAAAGTAAAAGTGGTTGACTGTAGTAGAAGGGTGTAAGCACTGTGGAGAAAAACAAGGCTGGGAAAAGGATGGAGTGCTACTCACCCCCCACTCTGGCCCATGGTCAGTGTTCAGGATTCAGCTTTCCAGGGTACCAGCTTCTCAGTCCTGGGGTGCCTTGCTGCTCCTCTACCAACTCTAGACTCCTTTTCTCCAGGCAAGAACAGGTCTTATGGTTTGCCTCTGGTATGCACTGAGTAAGCAGTCACAAACTTACTTACATAGCATGGATTCAGAAGTGAATAAAAATAGAAATCAGAAGAGATAAAAGGAGAGGAGAAGAGAGGAGAATTATTTAGAGGTAAGCAGACATGCACAAAAAAAACATTACAATTAAGCTTTCTTTTTTTGCTTGCTTTTTCTTGCATTTTGTATCATTAATATTGAATTGAGTTGTGACTTATTTACCAAACTCTTCTAGGCAGGCACTAGGGGCATACAGAGGAGACTCAACTGTACAAAACCCTGCTCCCCACTGGAGCAGCATTTCTATTTTCCAAACACATCCTTCCTCTTTTCAAAAGAGATTTGGGCATGTGTTATTAGAATGAAGTAAACACAATGCAAATGCCTGACAGATAAGCCAGGGCTAAGGGAAGGATGAGACTGACTCATCGCAGTGACAGGGGTCAAACCCTCCGGAAGCTGAGGAGACTTCCAGTTGTCAGGGTCAAAGAGAGGACACCTACCCGTTCATAGAGGAGACGAGGGCTTTCTTTCAGAAAGTCTTCAGGGTGGACCATCAGTGAAGGAAGAGAACAGAGTATAACAGGCAGTTCCTCACTAATAGCTTTAGAATTAATGACAGTTGTGGTTGGTGTGACCAGGGTGTTCCTCTATCAGTGTCCTTCCACTGGCTGATGTTTCTGAAGAAGAGGTCAAAGGACAGGCCTTGGACACCCAGTGAGAGCCATGTGGAGCCACAGCGTCTCCTTTGCCAAGGCAGGTAAAAGCTCAGGGCCCTCACACAAAGCAGGAAAGATGGTTTTCGTTGCCATTCCTGAGGCCTACCAGCTTTCCTGGCCCTCCATGTCCATGGTTTGCAGACATTTTTGACCATACTTTCAAGTTAGAAACACATTTAACAGTTTCATCTGGCACCACACAGACACACGCACACCACCTGAAGCAAAAAATGCCCCAAGTGTCCAAAATAACATTTCTCATATTTCAAGTTAGGCACTCTGATTTTTAAAAATTCTATTCAATTCTATTTTTTTTATTGATACTTGTACCAAGTAAAAAATTAATTTCATGTTCCACTAATTGGTCACAACTTATATGCTAAAAACTACACTTTAAACCAATTGTTCTCAACCCAGGAAGCTTCTCAGACTTCACACACATGTCTATCCCTCAGTGACATGCTGTGTACAAGTGGTAAAGTCCTAAGTGGTTCTAATGTACCCCTCACCATCCTCTAGTCAACCCACAGGGACAGATGCCTAGAAAAGGGAACAGAAGGGAGAGAACAGGAAGGATTTTTTCTTAAGGCTTAGAACAGAGCTGGTCTTCCCTGTCCCAGGGGTGCCCCCTAATAGAAGGAGGTTCTGGGTTCCAATTAAGATATGAACTATCAGACTGCCACAACTATTAGGAGATAAACCAAATACATTTATGCACTAAAAACAATAAACATAAGGAGAAATGAAGCCTGTGCTTTTTTTTTCCATTCCAATATTGTTGTACCTATGAATTTTTTTATTAGTTTTATTTTGGTATCATTAATCTACAATTACATGAAGGACATAATGTTTACTAGGCTCCCCCCTTCACCAAGTCCCCCCCATATACCCATTCACAGTCACTATCCATCAACTTAGTATGATGCTGTAAAATCACTACGTGTCTTCTCTGTGTTGCACAGCCCTCCCCGTGCCCCCCCACACTATACATGTTAATCATAATGCCCCCATTCTATTTTCCCGCCCTTATTCCTCCCTTCCCACCAGTCCTCTCCAGTCCCTTTCCCTTTGGTAACTGTTAGTCCATTCTTGGGTTCTGTGATTCTGCTGCTGTTTTGTTCCTTCAGTTTTCTTTTGTTCTTATACTCCACATATGAGTGAAATCATTTGGTACTTGTCTTTCTCCACCTGGCTTATTTCACTGAGCATAATACCCTCTAGCTCCATCCATGTTATTGCAAATGGTAGGATCTGTTTTTTCCTTATAGCTGAGTAATATTCCATTGTGTATATGTACCACATCTTCTCTATCCATTCATCTACTGATGGACATTTAGGTTGCTTCCATATCTTGGCTATTGTAAATAGTGCAGCGATAAACATAGGGGTGCATCTGTCTTTTTCAAACTGGAGTGTTGCATTCGTGGGGTAAATTCCTGGAAATGGAATTCCTGGGTCAAATGGTATTTCTATTTTGAGCATTTTGAGGAACCTCCATACTGTTTCCACAATGGTTGAACTAATTTACATTCCCACCAGCAGTGTGGGAGGGTTCCCCTTTCTCCACAACGTTGCCAACATTTGTTGTTGTTTGTCTTTTGGATGGTAGCCATCCTTACTGGTGTGAGATTGTATCTCATTGTGGTTTTAATTTGCATTTCTCTGACAAGTGATGTGGAGCATCTTTTCATGTGTCTGTTGGCCATATGAATTTCTTCTTTAGAGAACTGTCTGTCTATTCAGCTCCTCTGCCCATTTTTTAATTGCATTATTTGATTTTTGTTTGTTGAGGTGTGTGAGCTCTTTATATATTTTGGATGTCAACCCTTTATCGGATCTGTCACTTATGAATATATTCTCCCATACTGTAGGATACCTTTTTGTTCTATTGATGGTGTCCTTTGCTGTACAGAAGCTTTTCAGCTTGATATAGTCCCATTTGTTCATTTTTGCTTTTGTTTCCCTTGCCCGGGGAGATATGTTCAAGAAGAGGTCACTCATGTTTATGTCTAAGAGATTTTTGCCTATGTTTTTTTCTAAGAGTTTTATGGTTTCATGACTTACATTCAAGTCTTTGATCCATGTCGAATTTACTTTTGTTTATGGGGTTGTACAGTGATCCAGTTTCATTCTCTTACATGTAACTGTCCAGTTTTGCCAGCACCCTCTGTTGAAGAGACTGTCATTTCCCCATTGTGTGTCCATGGCCCCTTTATCGAATATTAGTTGGCCATATATATTTGGGTTAATGTTTGGAGTCTCTATTCTGTTACATTGGTCTGTGGCTCTGTTCTTGTGCAGTACCAAATTGTCTTGATTACTGTGGCTTTATAGTAGTGCTTGAAGTTGGGGAGTGAGATCCCCCCACTTTATTCTTCCTTCTCAGGATTGCTTTAGCTATTTGGGGTCTTTGGTGTTTACATATGAATGTTTGAACTATTTGATCCAGTTCATTGAAGAATGCAGTTGGTAGTTTGATAGGGATTGCATTGAATCTGTATGTTGCTTTGGGCCGGGTGGCCATTTTGACGATATTAATTCTTCCTAGCCAGGAGCATGGGATGAGTTTCCATTTGTTAATGACCTCTGTAATTTCTCTTAAGAGTGTTTTATAGTTTTCAGGGTATAGGTCTTTCACTTCCTTGGTTAGGTTTATTCCTAGGTATTTTATTCTTTTTGATGGTATTGTGAATGGAATTGTCTTTCTGATTTCTCTTTCTATTAGTTTATTTTTAGTGTATAGGAAAGCCACAGATTTCTGTGTCTTAATTTTGTATCCTGCAACTTTGCTGAATTCCAATATTAGATCTAGTAGTTTCAGAGTGGAGTCCTTAGGGTTTTTTACGTACAATATCATGTCATCTGCAAATAGTGACAGTTTAACAGCTTCTTTACTAATCCTGATTCCTTGTATTTCTTTGTTTTGTCTAATTGCCATGGCTAGGACCTCCAGTACTATGTTGAATAACAGTGGGGATAGTTGGTATCCCTGTCTTGTTCCCGATCGCAGAGGAAAAGCTTTCAGCTTCTCGCTGTTCAGTACGATGTTGGCTGTGGGTTTATCATATATGGCCTTTAGTATGTTGAGGTACTTGCCCTCCATACCCATTTTGTTGAGAGTTTTTACCATGAATGGATGTTGAATTTTGTCAAATGCTTTTTCAGCATCTATGGAGATGATCATGTGGTTTTTGTCTTTCTTTTTGTTGATGTGGTGGATGATGTTGATGGACTTTCGAATGTTGTACCATCCTTGCATCCCTGGGATGAATCCCACTTGGTCATGGTGTATAATCCTTTTGATGTATTTTTGAATTTGGTTTGCTAATATTTTGTTGAGTATTTTTGCGTCTATGTTCATCGGGGATATTGGTCTGTAGTTTTCTTGTTTGGTGGGGTCTTTACCTGGTTTTGGTATTAGGGTGATGTTGGCTTCATAGAATGAGTTTGGGAGTATTCTCTCCTCTTCTATTTTTTGGAAAACTTTAAGGAGAATGGGTGTTATGTCTTCCTTGTATGTCTGATAAAATTCCGAGCTAAATCCATCTGGTCCGGGCGTTGTTCTTTGGTAGTTTTTTGATTACTGCTTCAATTTCTTTGCTGGTAATTGGTTTGTTTAGATTTTGTATTTCTTCCTTGGTCAGTCTTGGAAGGTTGTATTTTTCTAGGAAGTTGTCCATTTCTTCTAGGTTTTCCAGCTTCATAGCATATAGGTTTTCATAGTAGTCTCTAATAATTCTTTGTGTTTCTGTTAGGTCCATCGTGATGTTTCCTTTCTTGTTTCCGATTCTGTTGATGTGTGCTTATTCTCTTTTTCTCTTAATAAGTCTGGCTAGAGGCTTATCTATTTTGTTTATTTTCTGAAAGAGCCTGCTCTTGGTATCATTGGTTTTTTTCTATTGTTTTATTCTTCTGAATTTTGTTTATTTCTTCTCTGTTCTTTATTATGTCCTTCCTTCTACTGACTTTAGGCCTCGTTTGTTCTTCTGTTTCCAATTTTGATAATTGTGTAGTTATACTATTAATTTGGGTTTGTTCTTCCTTCTTTAAATATGCCTGGAGTGCTGCATACTTTCCTCTTAAGACTGCTTTTGCTACGTCCCAGAGAAGTTGGGGCTTTGTGTTGTTGTTGTCATTTACTTCCATATATTGCTGGATCTCCATTTTAATTTGGTCGTTGATCCATTGACTATTTAGGTGCCTCCATGTGTTTGTGAGACTTTTTGCATTCTTTGTACAATTCATTTCTAGTTTAATGCCTTTGTGGTCTGAAAAGTTGGTTGGTAGGATTTCAGTCTTTTGGAATTTACTGAGCCTCTTTTGTGGCCTAGTATGTGCTTTATTCTGGAGAATGTTCCATGTGCACTTGAGAAGAATGTGTATCCTGTTGCTTTTGGATGTAGAGTTCTATAGATGTCTATTAGGTCCATCTGTTCTAGTGTGTTGTTCAGTGCTTCTGTGTCCTTATTTTCTGTCTGGTGGATCTGTCCTTGGAGTGAATGGTGTGTTGAAGTCTCCTAAAATGAAAGCATTGCATTTTCTTTTCTCCTTTAGTTCTGTTAGTATTTATTTGACATATGCTGGTGCTTCTGTGTTGGGTGCATATATATTTATAATGGTTATATCCTCTTGTTGGGACTGAGCCCTTTATCATTATGTAATGTCCTTCTTTATCTCTTTTTCCTTTCTTTGTTTTGAAGTCTATTCGTGTGATACTAGTACTGCAACACCTACTTTTTTCGCCTATTGTTTGCATGAAATATCTTTTTCCATCCCTTGACTTTTAGTCTGTGCCTATCTATTTGTTTGAGGTGAGTCTCTTGTAAGCAGCATATAGATTGGTCTTGCTTTTTTATCCATTCAGTGACTCTATGTCTTTTGATTGGTGCATTCAGTCCATTTATATTTAGGGTGATTATCAGTAGATATGTACTTATTGCCATTTCAGGTTTTAGATTTGTGGTTACCAAAAGTTCCGGGTTACTTTCCCTACTATCTAAGAGTCTAACTTAACTCACTTAGTATGCTGTTACAAACACAGTCTAAAGATTCTTTTCTATTTCTCCTCCTTTTTCTTCCTCATTCATTTTTTATATATTAGGTATCAAATTCTATACTTTTTGTCTATCCCTTGTTTGACTTTGGGTATGGTCAATTTAATTTTGCATTTACCTCGCAATCAGCTGCTCCACCCTTCCTACCATGGTTTTACTACCTCTGGTGACAGACAGCTATCCAACCCTAGAAACACTTCCATCTATAGCAGTCCCTCCAGAATAGCCTGCAGAGATGGTTTGTGGGAGGTAAACTCTCTCAGCTTTTGCTTATCTGGAAATTGTTTAATACCTCCTTCAAATTTAAATGATAATCTTGCAGGATAAAGTAATTTTGGTTCCAGGCCCTTCTGCTTCATGGCATTAAATACATCATGCCACTCCCTTCTGGTGTGTAAGGTTACTGCTCGGACATCTGATGTTAGCCTGAAGGGCTTTCCTTTGTATGTGATCTTATTTCTGTCTCTGGTTGCTTTTAACAGTCTGTCCTTATCCTTGACATTTCCCCTTTTAATTAGTACGTGTCTAGGTGTTGTCTTCCTTGGATCCCTTGTGTTGGGAGATCTATTGATCTCCATGGCCTGAGAGACTATCTCCTTCCCCAGATTGGGGAAGTTTTCAGCAACTACCTCCTCAAAGACACTTTCTATCCCTTTCTCTGTCTCTCCTTCTTCTGGTGTCCCTATGATGCGAATATTGTTCTGCTTGGATTAGTCACTCAGTTCTGTCAATAGTCTTTCATTTTTAGGTATCCTTTTTTCTGTCAGTGCCTCAGCTTCTTTGTATTCCTCTTCTCTAGTTTCTATTCCATTTATTGTCTCCTACACCGTATCCAACCTGCTTTTAATACCCTCCATCGTGCTATTAAACGATTGGACCTCCAACCTGAATTCATTCCTGAGTTCTTGGATGTCTTTCCGTATCTCCAGTAGAATGTTGATCATTTTTATTTTGAACTCCCTTTCAGGAAGAGTCACGAGGTCTATATCATTTAAATCTTTCTCGGGACTTGTATGAACAGCTTTACTCGGGACAAGGTTCCTCTCGCGTTTCATGTTTGTATATGGTGACCTCTAGTGTCCAGAAGCTCTATTCTGGAGCTGCTCAGCCCCTGAAGCAATGCTGGGGGTCGCAGGGGATCGGTACTGGTGGCTGGGGGTAGGTAAGAGCTGTTCCCTGCCTCCTGGGTGCTGTGCCTGTCTCCCCTGCCTGAGCCAGTGTGCCGGTCACACAGGTATATGTTTTTGTCCCAGAGCAGCTGGATATGGATCCCTGCTTTCCACAAGCGGCCGGAATCCCAGTGTCCCCAGGAACTCCACCTGTATTAACTTTATAACCCGGTAGTCACACGAGTCTCATGAAAGTACAATGAAATGTAGGTTTGTGCTCCCAGAGCAGATCTCTGGAGCTAGGTATTCAGCAGTCCCAAGCCTTCCACTCCCTCCCTGCTCCATTTCTCTTCCTCCTGCCAGTAAGCTCTGGTGGGGGAAGGGCTCAGGTCCCACGGAGCCACAGCTCTGGTACATTACCCCGTTCGGTGAGGTCTGCTGTTTTCTCCAGGTGTGTGCAGTCTGACGCCATCCTCTTTCCTGTTGCTCTCTCAGGATTTGTTGCACCAATTAAATTTTCTAATTGTATCCAGTTTTAGGAGGAAGCCTCTGCCTTTCCTCTCACACCACCGTTTTTAATCCAGTCTCCTGTGACTTTTTTACACGTGCAACAATGTTTAATCATCATAATCTGATCATCAACACAGTGATAATGATAACTACCAAAATGTATGTCCCTGGGTGCTGTTCAATATGTTTTGCATGTATTTACTGTATACAGTTACCTATTATCTCCATTTAACAGGTGAGGAAACTGAGGGACAGAGAACTTGCTTAGGGTCACACAGGTAAGAGGTTACACTTAGTTCTAGAGCCAAGGCTTTTCACTCTCAGAAATGACAAAAATGGAGGTATTGTTGTCAACTTGGAAGCAGGTCAGCATGATTCCCTGACAACGTCTAGTGGGCATTCTAAGATGTTGTTAGACTTGTGTATATGTTTTCATTTTCATTTTCCAGTTTCCTCAGAGTTGTCAGTAACAATTTCCATTGTCATTAGAAACAAGTTGAGGAGCTCAGACTTTGGTCTTAAAAAGGATGTAAGTATGATAGAACTTCCTTTATTTACACCTACACATTGACACTTACAAAGAATTTTATTTACTTAAACTAGTATTTATCTGGGTCAATCTAGTAACAAATCAAACAGGGATGGTTTCTGGATTGGTTAGAGTATATTCATAATAGAAGACTTTGGGACTGGGAGTTAGGTGAAACTGACCTCATGTTTTTCATGTATAAAATGAGGGAATTGGATTGGGTCATCTTCCAGTTCTATTTTTAAGTCTTATGCTCTGAGGGTTTATATCTCTGAGTTAACAAGGTTCATGAAGTTCTAGATTTAATTTAACAAATATTTGTAGTGAGGGAAATCAACAAACCTCAGAAAATAGCGTTATCTTTGTTCCAATGACACATAGCTTTGGCTAAATTAACCAGCTTACATTACATAAATAAATACATTACATGGTACTTTGTATCCATTTAAAATAAATGCTTCTATTCAGATTTAGGTGTTACTTTGTTCAATCAGTAAGTGAATTGTCATATTTAAACTTTTTGTTGTAATTTCCCACCTATTGGCTGTGACACAAAGTAAATTTCTTACAAAGGAATGTTTAAGTTCTCAACAAGAAAATACTAAACAAAAAACACTAAAAAATGGTATAGGCAATATTGGAGTGACTACATGTTCATTTTCATGTGTCTTTAGAACATTATAAAAAGCATAATATTCTTATATATCACAGACTTGTAGACATTTTTACTTCTATAGACCTTTGATGTCACTTTTCTTAGCCAGAAGTCCTGTCAGGTAATTTCCATTGCCTGAGAATTTGTACTTCCTAAGATGTGTGACCACCACATCTCACTGTGTGATTGCAATCTCCAAGTTAAAAATGGCTGACAGCAGACAATGGCTAGGGTTAGCCAGCCAGTACTGGGAAACTGGATGACATTCATTTTTGGTTTGAATCTAGGTGGCTGAACAGGTTAAACACATGTTGAATCGTTATCTTTTGTCTCATTTAAAATGTCAATGACAGGGATAGAAAAACTAATGAAGATGTAATATCATTTTTTTCTAGAAAAAAATGGCTTGTTGAGTATAGTGACAAGGGAATGAATTTACCTACTCTTGGAAATAAGACCTTGAGACCTTGAGACTTTGACTATCTGATGTATGTCACACGTGAGCCAGCAGTCTCATGGCATGGGTATGCTCCATGGACAATACACCCTTGCTAAGAGGTAGTTCAGGTTAAAAAGTAGTTCTTTCCAGTTTTTGTGCCCTAGGGCAAGTCATTAACCTATCAATTGCCATTTTTTTCCAACATTAAAATGGAAATTGTAATACTTAAATCTATTCTACTATCTTAAAAAACAGCTTTGTTTCTTTGTTTATAAGCAATACATTTCTTGTGAATCATTTTATATCAGATCACAACACATGAGTGTGAGGGGATGCTATAGATGAGACCTCATACTGTAGACAGAGATGAAGACTAGACATGAGTAATCTCATTCTCTATGGGAAAACTCTGCCCATCGGTCTAGGAAAAGGAAAGCTGGGACTTGGGAGCATTTTCTTACCAGTTTTGGTGTTCACCTGAGTCATTTGGAAGGGAACACTGAGGTTGCGAAGTGTACATTTTTTAAAGGCTGCTAAAAAGAAATAAAGAAAAAGGAAATGGCAAGGTCAGTTTCTTCTGAATCTAGAGCTTCAGGACCGTGGACCTCACTACGCCTCTGCTTGCTGGTGGGTCTCTCCTCTGTTTTGGAGAGTGGCAGGGACAGCTTTAGATCTAGTCCTTTATAATTCATCCACATGTTCACTTAAGTTCACAGAAAGAAAAAGCCATCTCAAACTGACTGCTAGTCTCACTGGTTGTATGGTTGCATTTCTGCAAGCGCATTGCTCACTTTACCCATAATGGTGCACATTTCTGCATACACCTGCCTGTACTTGCCTACCTAGAACAAGTTCCCCTGTGCCCCATCACTTCTTGGGCAGCCTAAATGAGAGAGGCCATACTGCATTTGAAAAGGAAAATCTGTCCAAGGAAGAATATGTCCTTCTATGGAAGAATCTCTTTTTATTATTTTTCTCATGAACTAAAGGTTTCTAATTCACATTCAGGAAAATGTAACTTACTAAAAATAAAGAATAAAAATTATGACATCAATAGAATATAATCTCACTTCTGTTTCCTGGAAGATGGACACACACATACATACATATACACACACATATATGTATATACATACATTTTCTTTTCTATTGAGATGTAACTTACAAATAATAATGTACAAATCATAAGAGTTCCATTTTGTATATATATACATACACACACACATCTGTGTTAGCACCACCCAGATCTCCAGATTTCCACCCCCTCTCAGCCCCCATTCCTACCCCCAGCCTAGATGTAACCACTGTTCTGTCCTTTACCACCATGCCTTAGTTTTGCCTATTTGAACTTCAGGTAAGTTTAATCATACAAGATACACTGTTTTGTGTCAGGATTTTCTGCTCATCATTATTTCAGTGAGACTTTAGTCATGTTGTAGAGTAGAGAAGTTTGATCTTTTTATTTATGAATGTATTACTATTTAATTATTCTCTTGTTGATGGAGATTTAGAATGCTTCCAGGTTTTAACTATTATAAATAATGCTGCTATGAACATTGTTGTAAATGTTTTGGTGGACATAGTCCCAGTGTAGGATTGCTGGGTCATCAGATAAACTCATTTTTAGATTTACCAGATGGACCAGAAGTTTCCCAAAAGGGCACTCCAGTTTACACTTCCATCAGCAAGATAAGAGAATTCCTCATTGTCATTAATATTTGGTATTACAGGTGTAAATCTTTTTTATTTTTCAACACTTTGGATGAAGTATGGTAATATTTCACTGCGGTTTTAATTTGCATTTCTCAACTGACTGAGTATGCTGAGGGTTTTTTTATTAATGCTTATATACTTAACCTTCGTGAAGTGCCTGAGAAAGTGTTTTCCCATTAAAAAAAAATTAGGTTGTCTTTTTCTTGTTGATTTATAGTTCCTTATAGTAAATATGAGTCATTTGTTGGATATGTCTATTGCAATCATTTTTTCCAGTCTGTGGCTTGCTTTTTCATATTTTAAGGATATCTTTAAGAGAATAGAAGTTTAAAATTTCATGCAAAGCAATTTATTTTCATTTTTCCTTATGTCAATTCTTTTCCTTTTCCAGTTTAAGAAATATTTGCCTATCTCCAGATATGGAAGATACTCTCCTATATTTTCTTCCAGAAAACTTACTGTATACCTTTCACATTTAGGTCTCTGATCCATTGCAAATTAATTTTTGTGCATGGTGTGGGGTAGCACTCAATGTTCACTTTTTCCCATTTATTGAAAAGACTATCCTGTCCCCACCGGTTTGCGGTAGCACCTTTATTATAAATCAGGTGACTGTACCTGGGTGGGTTTGTCTCTTGACTCTCCATCCTGTCTTTTGGTTCATTGTCTGTCCATGGGCTGACCCCTCACTGTCTTAGTTATCTTTACAACAAATCTTGAACTCTGATAGCAAGCCATACAACTCTGTCATTCTTCATCCTCTAGATTTTTTGAACTATTCTAGGCTCTATGTTTTCTGCAAATAGATTCTGAAATCTTTACTTTGGAAAGATTTTTAAAGAAATGTTTGGGAATTAATACATTTTCCAAAGCAATAGACTAACTCAAATTGGTTCTTATTGCAATATATTTGGTAAATAAATGGATTTTTGAGATCTTAATTTCTGTCAATGTAAAATAGCGCTAAAAATACCCATCAAATTCCCTCCATAGCTGTATGACTAAAACACACATGATTGTAAATCTTTTGAAATCAATACTAATAGAATTAGTGTCACTAATTTTGGGATGGGAGAGCCTCAAGAATCATCTAGCTCAAGCCCTTCCTAACACAAAAGAAAACCTGTAAGGTTAGGGGACTTTTCCAGTGTCTGGCTCTCAATTCATAAGCCAGTTTTCTTTCTGATAAATCTTGCCATCTTTTAATCAAGCCTACAGTATTTCATGGCAGATGTCTTGATAAATCTGTCTCTTGCATCTACTGGAGGAAAGGGATATGTGACCTTAAGAACATTAAATCTTAATAAAGGGGGGAAACAATTTATAAGAACTGTTCCTTTGTGATGTAGAGAGATACTTAATTAACTAGAACTTCATTGAAAATTGTAATGTAAATCTTTAAAAAATTAATCCAAGTCCCATGAATTATGTCTCTTCTGACTGTGCAGTCCAGAAAGATTTTAAATCAGCAAGGCATGAGTTGTTAGTGTTTGTATCCTCCCTGCATTCCCATTTGTTTCAAGAGAGAAAGACTCCTCATTAGTTCCGTTTTCAACAGCTATAGTTGGGCTGAACATCAACAATCTACTATTTAAAAACATCCCAGCTAATCTGAACCTGAGAAGATAAGGTACATCATTGCCAGGGTATGTCCCCTCTTCCCAGTGCTCTCCCCAGCATGCTAGTTATTTCCTTTTCCCTTTATTTTATCTTAGTAACTCTTAGGAGACATTGTTGGGGTTGACTGTTTGTCAAGGTGTCCAGCTGAAAAGTGATGATGAGGTCCTACTGAGGCAGGGACTGCTGATCAGGAGCCACAGCAGCAGCAGATACACCAATGCAACTGGGGGAGGTGATGATAATTAAAGAGCATATGGTCTCTCAGAAATCTGTACAGTAGTGCTAGCTCGTATTAATCAAGGGATTAAGAATAATAGCACATCCTTATGAATAGTTTGTTGAATCTCAAGTTATATTTCCTAGGCTTAATACAGCTCTGTATAAATTTGATGGTTTTTCTTATTTGATATAGTATATGAAGGGTAAAGAAATTTATGATATAATTTATGTACATGTATCCTGATCAAAATGGCTGAGAAGGGCCTGATAAAACATGAATATCTGGAGGTACAGATGTCACTCCCGTGAAGCTGAAAACAGACAGGGTGCGGGAGCATATGACTGTGAGCAGAACACGGCTTGGAAGTGCCAAGTTTCACAGTAGTTTGACAGAAATGTGTTATGAGTGCTTAACATCCTGATTGAGAGTTTTAGAGGAAGAATAGTGTTCCCTAAGCCTACGCCTTCCTTTTTTTTTGGATTTGTTCTTTATTCTTACTCTCTTTGTAGTGATGACTTTTACCAGAAGGGTATTGAGTTTCCAAGCCTGGTAGATAAGTGTTCACACTTGTGAAGCAGGGAAAGCTGTGCAGGAGAAGGCAATTCATATCCATGTTTTGCCCTGGCCTGATATGGTGTTAGTAGCAAAGAAGGGAGAGATGCTGAGTTGATCATTCATTTGCATGTACTCAGTGTCTTTATATTAATATCCTCAAACCAGCTACCAAGAACCAATAATATGTATATTTATACAAATGTTATTATATATAACATGCATGTATATGCATGGTAGGTTATCCTAATGTATTAACAATGTTATTTCTGTTCACTGGAATTATAGGAGATTTTTGTTTTATTTTTTTTGTCTAAATGTTCATCAATGAATAAGGTAAAATGGTGTTTTTCGGAAAAGAAATACTTATTGGGCTGTTGTCTTGAATGGGACTCTTCTCCACTTATTGGGCTGTTGTCTTGAATGAGACTAGTCTTTAACTGACTCAGTGGCTTCTAATTGGTTCCATAAGGCAAGAATGACTACTACTTCTTTTTCGTTCTCTCATTATAATCAAATCAAAGTGAAACATAATTATTCTTGTCGATTAAAATACTTCCTAAGTGGTCTAGGGCAGAATATTTGAGTTTGACAACTGTTATGGACCTAAGTGAGCAAAAACATTTGGGACCATACAGTAAAGGATACAAATTTGTAAGATGAAGAAGTACTGTTGGGAAATCTGGGGACCAGCTGTGGAAATTCCGGAAGGATCCTTTCTAGAAGAAGCAAGATCATCTCAATCAATGTCAAGTCAGTCCATTGTCCCTCTGAAGAATCAACTTCCAGGGGCTGCATATTTTGGGGAATAAATGTTTAAATTCATATCTTTTGCCCCCACTGGAATAGTCAGACCTGATTTTAAGAGTAATAGTTTAACTCTGTGTCCTGGGTAGACCTTTGGAGACTTACAAGAAAAGCTTAATTCCCATATGTCAATGCTCACAATCTTCTTCACAAGATCAAAGTATATTTTCTAGTTTAGAAAATATAAATTGGTGTATACACTAAATTAATGGGCTTCCCATTCATTTGTTGGATATAATGTTGAGTTCATATTACAGTGGTTAACAAGAGCAAAGTAATGAAGGCAATACTGGGTTTCCCTTGCAGAGTGATAAAGGATGATGATTGTGCCATAACCTTTGGTGTTGAACAGTAACCTTAGCTGATCAGCAACCTGTTTTTCACCCTATGTCATACTGTTCCTTTCTGGCCTCCCAATCACACTGTAGTTGAAAAGCTACATTCCCAGATTTACTGTTCTGCCCATGCATAAGGAAGCAGCTGCTCATCCCGTGGTGATGCATGCAATCCAGAGATGCCAAGCTTTTACTTCTGTCTCTTGGGGACTTGTTTTTCTTGCTGGTTTCTAATGAGCAATTTTGTATTTAATACTAGCACTGCTGCATCACAGTGAAGAAGGGTAATGGCCCAAATAATTGCATCCGAGTTTCACATGGGAGCACAATCTACCTTCAAGGAAAGCTTAACTTCTGCGGGGAAACTGCTTTAGCAAGGAAATGCCAAGAAACATTTTTGGGTTACTCCTGAAACAAACAGAAAGAGGGCAGAGACAGACAGACACAGAGAATTGGGCCCAGACTGACAGATGCACACAGTAGGTAGCCCATTCACTTCTATTTCTGGTGCTAGAAGGAGTTCTTTAACTATATAAAGACAACAAAAAGGGTTCACTAACCAATTTCAAATATATACTCTAGCATGATCTACATGAACTATTGTATGGTTGCCTTAAATGTACACATGTATATATGTATATATGCAATATGTGTACACACAATTACCATACATGTTACACACATACTGGTAAACTAGGATGTGGTTCTGATTTTTTTCACTACAAATCCTTATTCACTGTAGAGTAAGTGGAAGTCATGAGAGAACAGTGTCTTCTCTTTGTGTTGTCTGTATCATCTTCTTTCTTAGTCCTGGTTATAGATATTCACATCCATGTGTCATAACTAATTTCAGAAAATACTTAGTCTTCTGTCCAGAATAAAGTTTACCGTCTTAGGCCATTGTATTTCCATAGTGCTAGACTTTCTGTTCCTATTTGCTGTTATATCGATCTGTGTATTTACAAGTTCTTCATGAGGTGAAATTCTAGTCCAGTGCATAGCTTAGAAAAACTCTGTTGCAACAATGAGGTTTTCTTTGTGGGTTTGTTGTTTCTTCAATCAACGATGCTTTGGTTTTTGGTTGAAAAGAGACAAATCCCATCTTGGCATATTTGCTGCCTTGAAAAGTTTGTTTCCATTTCCTAGTATTCTTAGGCTATGGCTATTTTGAGTATCAAACTATCAGATGTCACCTCCAACATTATCAACTATGTTTAAGACCATGTAATTACTGCTTTCTTGGTGAAAGTTATAG
The DNA here is from genome assembly GCF_030020395.1 of Manis pentadactyla. Classification (NCBI taxonomy): domain Eukaryota; kingdom Metazoa; phylum Chordata; class Mammalia; order Pholidota; family Manidae; genus Manis; species Manis pentadactyla. The sequence continues at coordinate 19,686,979 of NC_080020.1, forward strand.
CCAGACAGTCAGGTGCAAAAAACTTCCTTACTTGTTAGATGTAAAAGTAATACCATTTTTGAGGAAAAGCAAATCTAATAGTTGGGAAAATTAAATACCCCTAAAATATTTAATAATTTAATAATTGTTTTCAGAATAAATTGCAATAAACAGTAGAAGAATGTTGCCAGAAGCATACAAACGGATGCACACACACAAAATCTCTGGAAGTTATATTCAGATAATGAAAGTGGTGAAGCCTCAAGGATAGAGGATCCATGATTAATGCTGGAAAGTAAAAGGTAAATGCCCAGATTTCTGGTGTACTAGTTAAATTACCTGCCCTACACAGGAAGGAGCAGTCCTGTATATTACATGCCCCTGTTCCCCACTCCACTCTCAGAAACAAAAAGCCCACCAGAGTTACAGGCATTAGAAATTGATGTCAGACCCAAAGGGGTAAGGGAAAATTTTAGGTTTCCAGCCTAAATCCTGTCTCAGACTTTGGAAACCAACCTGAAAGACTTTGTCTTGGAAGCTAGGGCTGCTGTTTTGGAGCACAAATAGACAAGTTAGCAGGAAAATGGGTTCCTAAGATGAGGAGGGGTGAGCAGATGGGAGGACAGGCACCACGTGGCTCCTGAAGAAAAAAGGAGGAAGGACAATCAGTCACGTGTCTTGTCTGATTTCCAAATATGGGTGCCTGGACACCCTGCTCTGTTACTTTCAATATGGTATTGTTTCCTAGGTTTTTATTCCTCTACACGAGAAGAAATGGAGCTGGAAGGAGTCTGAGAAATCCTTCAGTTTAACATCTGACTTTACAGATTAGTAAATAGAAGTTTATTGAGGTTAAAAATAGAAAATTTGCTCAAGACCCCATAGTGATATGATCCATTCTGCTCTTGAGTATAATCCTTAGCAAAGACACAATATAGTCCAAGTGGATTTTTAGTATCAATAACAATAATGATATTATTTGCAGAGACATGAATATTAATAGTATTTTCATTTATAAGAATTGAGACTATTTCCTCTGCAGGCTTTCAGGGGAAAAATGCTTTTTGGAAATATAGGACATTCTGTAGTATAGTTTGGAACATCCATTCACTGTGAGAAAACATGGCCTTCCATGATCTTTCCCAGGTTACATTTCTAGACTAATGTGCACTATTCATATCTGTAGGCTCTTCTATAGTTACACTGTTCCCTAAAGATGCTCAGTGTTACTCTTTAAAAACATTTTTATTTATTTATAGAATAATATTTATTTATTTTTATAGATACATTTGTGCAAAATGTTTCTTTTTCTTGGAGCAGCATTTTTTCATTCTGACCGCATATTAGAAGTTCCTGGGGAGCTTTAAAAAATGCTGATGCCCAGACCTCTCAGAGGTTCTGATTTAATTGGTCCATGTGGTGGTATCAGCTAACTAAAGTATAATTTATGAACAATAAAATTCATCTATTTAATTCTACATCCAGAAAATGTGTTAACTGTATACAGTCGTGTAACTATCAGCATGGTCAAGACTTAGAATCTGAGTTCTATCTCCCTAAGTTTCCTCATGCCTATTTGTGGTTAGTCCCCACCCCTGACAACTAAACTCAGGGAACCACTGATCTTCTTTCTATCACTATAGTTTTGTCTTTTCTAGAGCTTTATATGAATGGAATCATAGAGTGTATAGTCATTTAGGTTTGACTGTTTCTACTTAGCACACATTTATGTTTTTTTTTTTTTTTTAATAATTATTTTTTATTGAAGGGTAGTTGATGCACAGTATTACATTACATTAGTTTCAAGTGTACAACACAGTGGTAGAACATTTATATACATAATTCGAGGTTCCAGCTATCACCCTACCAAGCTGTTACAATATCTTGACTATATTCCTTATGCTATACATTACATCCCGGTTACTTATTTATTTTACAATTGGAAGTCTGTCCTTTTTTTTTTTTTTTTTGTGAGGGCATCTCTCATATTTATTGATCAAATGGTTGTTAATGACAATAAATTTCTGTATAGGGGAGTCAATGCTCAATGCACAATCATTAATCCACCCCAAGCCTAATTTTCGTCAGTCTCCAATCTTCTGAGGCATAACAAACAAGTTCTTACATGTAGAACAAATTCTTACATAATGAATAAGTTACATGGTGAACAGTACAAGGGCAGTCATCACAGAAACTTTTGGTTTTGCTCATGCATTATGAACTCTAAACAGTCAGTTCAAATATGAATACACATTTGGTTTTTATACTTGATTTATATGTGGATACCACATTTCTCTCTTTATTATTATTATTTTTAATAAAATGCTGAAGTGGTAGGTAGATACAAGATAAAGGTAGAAAACATAGTTTAGTGTTGTAAGAGAGCAAATGTAGATGATCAGGTGTGTGCCTGTAGACTATGTGTTAATCCAAGCTAGACCAGGGCAATAAAACATCCACATATGCAGAAGATTTCTCTCAGAACAGGGGGGGTGAGGTTCTAAGCCTCACCTCTGTTGATCCCCAATTTCTCACCTGATGGCCCCCCTGCGACTGTGCCTGTCTTAGGTTGTTCCTCCCTTGAGGAATCTTACCCGTCTCTGGCTAACCAGTCATCTTCCGGGGCCATACAGGGAAATGTAGAGTTGGTAAGTGAGAGAGAAGCCTTATTGTTTGAAAAGGTTAGCTTTTTACTTCTTTGCATATTTATGCCCTGTGGCTTCTATGCCCAGCATTTGTCTTGAGGTATCTTTACCACTTGGAGGAGTTATGATACTCGGTAAATTTGATATGAGGCACGAATTCTATTTAAGGGTTGTAATTAGGAAGGAAGAAGAAAAGCTATAGAAGTAGCAGGCGGAAGAAAACATGGGAAGATTGATTATTTCTTTGACATATCTTCTTGTAGAGTAACTTCAGCGTATATAGGTTTTAAGCTATACTTAAATTGCGCACACACATTAACATAATAGGAGTATAGTTACATAACCAAAGCATATCTGTAATTACCAGCCATCTCCAGTGAAACCAAGAAAACCATTAAGGCACCTTAGGCATTTGTGAAAACTTATCTATGATATGGTGGATATTGTCCAAATGAACTTGAACAGTCTGAGAGAAATCAGACAAATTAAAACAACCCATTCCTGGGGACTGTTCACATGCCATATGTTCTTTTAACAGTAAATAGTCTGTAGTTGTAAGAGTTTGGAGCGCTACAATTTGCACTTCTCCAAATTCTTGGTTGAGTTCCAACAGTATAGATCCAGTCAAATTTGTTGTTTTACTGTATGCACAGGCCAGCTTAGATATCTCCTTCCTCATTCCCATGGCAAGTCCAGGAACTGGTGGGATGAGTGCATCTACTGCTGTAGCAGTGCGTGGATCTTTGTTGGGGTTTTTTGATGATCATCTTCTGGCATGAGTCTTCCAGAGAGTGCAGATGTTGGAAGTTCTTTTTCATATCGTATCTTAGTTCATTTTCGGGGTAGCCCAATTAGGCTTTGATCCTCTGTATAAACACAAACAGACCCTTTGCCTACACTTTTATATGCCCTTTATACCCTTGTGTAGAACTCGTTGGAGGTTACCACACAGGAACTGCCCTTTTTTTTTTTTTTTTGCTTTGTTTTTGGTATCACTAATCTACACTTACATGACGAATATTATGTTTACTAGGCTCTCCCCTATACCAGGTCTCCCCTATAAACCCCTTTACAGTCACTGTCCATCAGCATAACAAAATGTTGTAGAATCACTACTTGCCTTCTCTGTGTTGTACAGCCCTCCCTTTTCTCCTACCCCCCCATGTATGTTAATCTTAATACCCCCCTACTTCTCCCCCCCTTATCCCTCCCTACCCACCCATCCTCCCCAGTCCCTTTCCCTTTGGTACCTGTTAGTCCATTCTTGAGTTCTGTGATTCTGGTGCTGTTTTGTTCCTTCAGTTTTTCCTTTGTTCTTATATTCCACAGATAAGTGAAATCATTTGGTATTTCTCTTTCTCCGCTTGGCTTGTTTCACTGAGCATAATACCCTCCAGCTCCATCCATGTTGCTGCAAATGATTGGATTTGCCCTTTTCTTATGGCTGAGTAGTATTCCATTGTGTATATGTACCACATCTTCTTTATCCATTCATCTATCGATGGACATTTAGGTTGCTTCCAATTCTTGGCTATTGTAAATAGTGCTGCAGTAAACATAGGGGTGCATCTGTCTTTCTCAAACTTGATTGCTGCGTTCTTAGGGTAAATTCCTAGGAGTGCAATTCCTGGGTCAAATGGTAAGTCTGTTTTGAGCATTTTGATATACCTCCATACTGCTTTCCACAATGGTTGAACTAACTTACATTCCCACCAGCAGCGTAGGAGGGTTCCCCTTTCTCCACAGCCTCGCCAACATTTGTTGTTGTTTGTCTTTTGGATTGCAGCCATCCTTACTGGTGTGAGGTGATACCTCATTGTAGTTTTAATTTGCATTTCTCTGATAATTAGCGATGTGGAGCATCTTTTCATGTGTCTGTTGGCCATCTGTATTTCCTTTTTGGAGAACTGTCTGTTCAGTTCCTCTGCCCATTTTTTAATTGGGTTATTTGTTTTTTGTTTGTTGAGGCGTGTGAGCTCTTTATATATTCTGGACGTCAAGCCTTTATCGGATGTGTCATTTTCAAATATATTCTCCCATACTGCAGGGATCCTTCTTGTTCTATTGATGGTGTCTTTTGCTGTACAGAAGCTTTTCAGCTTAATATAGTCCCACTTACTCATTTTTGCTGTTGTTTTCCTTGCCCGGGGAGATATGTTCAAGAAGAGGTCACTCATGTTTATGTCTAAGAGGTTTTCGCCTATGTTTTCTTCCAAGAGTTTAATGGTTTTATGGCTTACATTCAGGTCTTTGATCCATTTTGAGTTTACTTTTGTATATGGGGTTAGACAGTGGTCCAGTTTCATTCTCCTACATGTAGCTGTCCAGTTTTGCCAGCACCACCTGTTGAAGAGACTGTCATTTCGCCATTGTATGTCCATGGCTCCTTTATCAAATATTAATTGACCATATATGTCTGGGTTAATGTCTGGATTCTCTAGTCTGTTCCATTGGTCTGTGGCTCTGCTCTTGTGCCAGTACCAAATTGTCTTGATTACTATGGCTTTATAGTAGAGCTTGAAGTTGGGGAGTGAGATCCCCCCTACTTTATTCTTCTTTCTCAGGATTGCTTTGGCTATTCGGGGTCTTTGGTGTTTCCATATGAATTTTTGAATTATTTGTTCCAGTTCATTGAAGAATGTTGCTGGTAGTTTCATAGGGATTGCATCAAATCTGTATATTGCTTTGGGCAGGATGGCCATTTTAACGATATTAATTCTTCCTAGCCACGAGCATGGGATGAGTTTCCATCTGTTAGTGTCCCCTTTAATTTCTCTTAAGAGTGACTTGTAGTTTTCAGAGTATAAGTCTTTCACTTCTTTGGTTAGGTTTATTCCTAGGTATTTTATTTTTTTTGATGCAATTGTGAATGGAGTTGTTTTCCTGATTTCTCTTTCTGTTGGTTTGTTGTTAGTATATAGGAAAGCCACAGATTTCTGTGTGTTGATTTTGTATCCTGCAACTTTGCTGTATTCCGATATCAGTTCTAGTAGTTTTGGGGTGGAGTCTTTAGGGTTTTTTATGTACAGTATCATGTCATCTGCAAATAGTGACAGTTTAACTTCTTCTTTACCAATCTGGATTCCTTGTATTTCTTTGTTTTGTCTGATTGCCGTGGCTAGGACCTCCAGTACTATGTTAAATAACAGTGGAGAGAGTGGGCATCCCTGTCTAGTTCCCGATCTCAGCGGAAATGCTTTCAGCTTCTCGCTGTTCAATATAATGTTGGCTGTGGGTTTATCATAGATGGCCTTTATTATGTTGAGCTACTTGCCCTCTATTCCCATTTTGCTGAGAGTTTTTAACATGAATGGATGTTGAACTTTGTCAAATGCTTTTTCAGCATCTATGGAGATGATCATGTGGTTTTTGTCTTTCTTTTTATTGATGTGGTGGATGATGTTGATGGACTTTCGAATGTTGTACCATCCTTGCATCCCTGGGATGAATCCCACTTGGTCATGGTGTATGATCCTTTTGATGTATTTTTGAATTCGGTTTGCTAATATTTTGTTGAGTATTTTTGCATCTACGTTCATCAGGGATATTGGTCTGTAGTTTTCTTTTTTGGTGGGGTCTTTGCCTGGTTTTGGTATTAGGGTGATGTTAGCTTCATAGAATGAGTTTGGGAGTATCCCCTCCTCCTCTATTTTTTGGAAAACTTTAAGGAGAATGGGTATTATGTCTTCCCTGTATGTCTGATAAAATTCGGAGGTAAATCCATCTGGCCCGGGGGTTTTGTTCTTTGGTAGTTTTTTGATTACCGCTTCAATTTCGTTGCTGGTAATTGGTCTGTTTAGATTTTCTGTTTCTTCCTGGGTCAATCTTGGAAGGTTATATTTTTCTAGGAAGTTGTCCATTTCTCCTAGGTTTCCCAGCTTGTTAGCATATAGGTTTTCATAGTATTCTCCAATAATTCTTTGCATTTCCGTGGGGTCCGTCGTGATTTTTCCTTTCTCGTTTCTGATACTGTTGATTTGTGTTGACTCTCTTTTCTTCTTAATAAGTCTGGCTAGAGGCTTATCTATTTTGTTTATTTTCTCGAAGAACCAGCTCTTGGTTTCATTGATTTTTGCTATTGTTTTATTCTTCTCAATTTTATTTATTTCTTCTCTGATCTTTATTATGTCCCTCCTTCTGCTGACCTTAGGCCTCATCTGTTCTTCTTTTTCCAATTTCGATAATTGTGACATTAGACCATTCATTTGGGATTGTTCTTCCTTTTTTAAATATGCTTGGATTGCTATATACTCTCCTCTTAAGGCTGCTTTTGCTGTGTCCCACAAAAGTTGGGGCTTAGTGTTGTTGTTGTCATTTGTTTCCATATATTGCTGGATCTCCATTTTGATTTGGTCATTGATCCATTGATTATTTAGGAGCGTGTTGTTAAGCCTCCATGTGTTTGTGAGCCTCTTTGCTTTCTTTGTACAGTTTATTTCTAGTTTTATGCCTTTGTGGTCTGAAAAGTTGGTTGGTAGGATTTCAATCTTTTGGAATTTTCTGAGGCTCTTTTTGTGGCCTAGTATGTGGTCTATTCTGGAGAATGTTCCATGTGCACTTGAGAAGAATGTATATCCCGCTCCTTTTGGATGTAGAGTTCTATAGATGTCTATTAGGTCCATCTGCTCTACTGTGTTGTTCAGTGCTTCCGTGTCCTTACTTATTTTCTGCCCAGTGGATCTATCCTTTGGGGTGAGTGGTGTGTTGAAGTCTCCTAGAATGAATGCATTGCAGTCTACATCCCCCTTTAGTTCTGTTAGTATTTGTTTCACATATGCTGGTGCTCCTGTGTTGGGTGCATATATATTTAGAATGGTTATATCCTCTTGTTGGACTGAGCCCTTTATCATTATGTAGTGTCCTTCTTTATCTCTTGTTACTTTCTTTGTTTTGAAGTCTATTTTGTCTGATATTAGTACTGCAACCCCTGCTTTCTTCTCACTGTTGTTTGCTTGAAATATGTTTTTCCATCCCTTGACTTTTAGTCTGTACATGTCTTTGGGTTTGAGGTGAGTTTCTTGTAAGCAGCATATAGATGGGTCTTGATTTTTTATCCATTCTGTTACTCTGTGTCTTTTGATTGGTGCATTCAACCCATTAACATTTAGGGTGACTATTGAAAGATATGTACTTATTGCCATTGCAGGCTTTAAATTCGTGGTTACCAAAGGTTCAAGGTTAGCCTCTTTAGTATCTTACTGCCTAACTTAGCTCGCTTATTGAGCTGTTATATACACTACCTGGAGATTCTTTTCTTCTCTCCCTTCTTGTTCCTCCTCCTCGATTCTTCATATGTTGGGTGTTTTGTGCTGTGCTCTTTCTAGGAGTGCTCCCATCTAGAGCAGTCCCTGTAAGATGTTCTGTAGAGGTGGTTTGTGGAAAGCAAATTCCCTCAGCTTTTGTTTGTCTGGGAATTGTTTAATCCCACCGTCATATTTGCATGATAGTCGTGCTGGATACAGTATCCTTGGTTCAAGGCCCTTCTGTTTCATTGTATTAAGTATATCATGCCATTCTCTTCTGGCATGTAAAGTTTCTGTTGAGAAATCTGACGTTAGCCTGATGGGTTTCCCTTTATAGGTGACCTTTTTCTCTCTAGCTGCCTTTAACACTCTTTCCTTGTCCTTGATCTTTGCCATTTTAATTATTATGTGTCTTGGTGTTGCCCTTCTTGGATCCTTTCTGTTGGGGGTTCTGTGTATTTCTGTGGTCTGTTCGATTACTTCCTCCCCCAGTGTGGGGAAGTTTTCAGCAATTATTTCTTCTAAGATACTTTCCATCTCTTTTCCTCTCTCTTCTTCTTCTGGGACCCCTATAATACGGATATTGTTCCTTTTGGATTGGTCACACAGTTCTCTTAATATTGTTTCATTCCTGGAGATCCTTTTGTCTCTCTCTATGTCAGCTTCTATGCGTTCCTGTTCTCTGATTTCAATTCCATCAATGGCCTCTTGCATTCTTTCCATTCTGCTTATAAACCCTTCCAGAGTTTGTTTCATTTCTGCGATCTCCTTTCTGGCATCTGTGATCTCCCTCCGGACTTCATCCCATTTCTCTTGCGTATTTCTCTGCATCTCTGTCAGCATGTTTATGATTCTTATTTTGAATCCTTTTTCAGGGAGACTGGTTAGGTCTGTCTCCTTCTCTGGTGTTGTCTCTGTGATCTTTGTCTGCCTGTAGCTTTGCCTTTTCATGGTGATAGGAATAGTCTGCAGAACTGGGACGAGTGACGGCTGGAAGGACTTCCTTTCTTGTTGGTTTGTGGCCCTCCTCTCCTGGGAGAACAGCGGCCTCTAGTGGCTTGTGCTGTGCAGCTGCGCGCAGACAGGGTTTCTGCTTCCTGCCCGGCTGCTATGGAGTTAATCTCCGCTGTTGCTGTGGGCGTGGCCTGGCTCGGGCAGCTACTCCAAAGTGGTGGAGTCGCGTTGGAGCAGGAGCGGCTGGGAGGCTATTTATCTCCGTAAGGGGCCTCCCTGCTCCCTGCAGCCCAGGGGTTAGAGTGCCCAGAGATCCCGGATTCCCTACCTCTGGATTAAGTGACCCGCCCTGCCCCTTTAAGACTTCCAAAAAGCACCCACCAAAACAAAACAACGCCCACCAAAAAAAAAAGAAAAAAAAATTTTTTTAATTAAAAAAAAAAAAAAAGGTGGTCGTTCATTTTTCTTTAGTCTGCGGTGCCAGCCTCAGGCCTCTGCTCACCGGTCTTTCTGCCCTGTTTCCCTAGTATTGGGGTCCCTATCCCTTTAAGACTTCCAAAAAGCGCTCGCCAAAATAAAACAGCAAAAAAGCAAAAAAAAAAATGGTCGCGCGCTTTTCTTATGCCCTCAGTCGCCCAGCCTCCAGTGCCTGCTCACTGTTCTTGCTGCCCTGTTTTCCTAGTATCGAGCGCCCTGCACTCTGGCCCGAATGGCGGGGGTTGGGTGCTCGGCAGCCCTGTGCTCCGTCTCCCTCCCGCTCTGCCTGCTCTTCTCCCGCCGGGAGGTGGGGGGAGGGGCGCTCGGCTCCCCGCGGGGCCGGGGCTTGTATCTTACCCCCTTCGCGAGGCGCTGGGTTCTCTCAGGTGCGGATGTGGTCTGGATATTGTCCTGTGTCCTCTGGTCTTTATTCTGGGAAGGTTTGTCTTTGTTATATTTTCATAGATATATGTTGTTTTGGGAGGAGATTTCCGCTGCTCTACTCACGCCGCCATCTTCTGCCCCTGGAATCACATTTATGTTTTTGAGACTCATCCATATTGTCTTTTTTATTGCTAATGGAATTTCATAGCATGGGATGAGGTACGATTTGTTCTCTTTTTACCAGTTGATGGAAGTTTGAGCTGTTTCCAGGTATTTGGTTATTATGAATAATGTTCCCATGGATATTTGCATATAAGTCTTTGCATGGACATATGTTTCATTTCTCCAGGAACAGGATTGCTCAGTAAATATATGTCTGCCTTTATAGATCCTGCCATATTGTATATCTAAGTGACATTTACATTCTCATCAGTGGTGTGTGAGAGGTCCAGTTGTTCCACATCCTCACTTGGCATTTTTGGACTTTTTAACTTTAGTCTTTCTAGTGAGTGTGTAGTGATATCTCAGGCATCAGTATTTTTAATCAATATTAATTCAAGCTTCAGTATTTTCAGGAAATGTTCTCAGGTGATTCTAATGTCAGCTATGGATAGAAATGACTCTCCTATGATGTCTTTCATTAAATCTCGCAATGTTTATATTTTACCCATTCTTCAGGCTCCAACTTAAATCTTGACTTTCCCATGAGAAGTTTTCTCATCCAAGACAGGAGTCATTTCTTCTTTCCTGTAACCCTCTGTCACTAGTATTACCTGGCCGTTGTGGCTCTGCATTATACTTGTTTATGTGTATAGTTATCATATTTAGTGACTCTGAGATCTTTGAGATCAAAGACTTTATTTTTTATCATACGTTTACAGGGCTTATTGAATATTCTTCATGAACTATGAATATTTGAAATATTTATTGCATATTATATGTAACAGTGACCATCGTAAGATCACAGACTCTGGAACCCCTTGCAATAGTGACTTATTACCTCTGTGACCTTAGGCAGGTTAATTAACCTCTCTACACCTCATTTTATTATATAAAAATGGGGCTATGAAGGTACCTCTTTCCAAGGGTTAGTCTGTTAATTAAATCAAATAATAGTCATTCAACATTTAGGATTGTGCCTAGCACATGGTAAGCAGTATGTGAGAGTTAGCTATTTTTACAGTGTATATGTACGTATCTGCTCTAGGTTGTATGGGAGGGTTTGGAACTAGAGTAAAACAAAGCAGAGATATTAGAAAGAGAAGGGAACATGCGGGAAAGAGAGAGACTATGATTCTTCCCCAAATGTTGGGTTTGGGAAAATTAAAAATGAAATATCCTCTTAACTCTCCTCAGTCCACTTCTCTAGAAGGACTTTGCAGTCAGCTGAGTGTCCCTCTCTCCTAGGTCAAACACTGTGACATTCAGCTGATGTCTGATGGTGGAGATTCTTTCCCCTCCTGCAAGCTACTGTCACTCATGGTTTCATCAAGAATCAGTTCTGATTTCCAGCCAGTAGGTTCATCTTTTGTTAAGTCTTTCTATCAAGATAATGGGCAGTTGACTGACTACTTGCCATCTGCAGTAGCAATCGGTGTCCCCGTGACTGGACGCACTCTTCTTGCCATGGCCCAATGAACAACGTCTTCCTGGTATGGGTACCTTTTTACAGGGAATGATTCCATCCTCAAGATTCATCTTTGTGGTCAGTAGGTTTAAAGTTGCTGGTTCCTATCCCTTCACTCCTTTTCTAGGCACACAACCCTATTATCATGGAAAAAAGAAGCTGTGATATGTGAAGCTGTTACAGTAATCATAGCAACAGACACTTCCTGGGTTGCTACAGGGTACTAGTTACCATCTCACTAAGCGTAGTGCATAGGGTATCACACCTAACCATACTTACATTACAAAGGAGAAGCTATTTCTCTTCCCAAATTATGAATGAGAAAGCTGAGACTCAGAGAGGCTAAGTAACTTGTCTAACAGCACAATGCCAGTAAGAGCCCACCTGTATTCATTTTCTCATTCATTCATTCATTCTCCATTAGAGTACAGGCACCTAGATTCCTAGTTTCACCTCTAGCAGAGAGAGCGTACTGTTTTTCAAAGAAGCACTAAGATTACTCACCTGTGAGGATTCCCCTTCTCCCAAGCCCCCTCTTCTTAAAAAAACATTATTGTTTGTCCAGAAGTGAAACTAGAATACTTCCCTAATACAAAGAAGCCAAAGTGAAAAGTAGGTTAGTGCTGCCCCCTCAGTCCTGTGGGCAGTGCCACCCAGAAACAATGTGCCACGCCAGGGCTCTGGCTTCCTGTGCTATGTTGGGTTGAGGAAAAGTGGCTTCTTCACCTGCAGAGATATGTGCTGAAGGGAGTGGTGTAGATTTTAACTCCAAACTCACGAGCTAATGTAATGAATGAACCTGATCCTACTCTCACATTCCCAGAAATGATCTTTTTTGAGGGCATCCCAGAGGATTTTTCTGCTTTTTCTGAGTTCCCGAGACACTTTTGGAGAATACATAACAATTACTGTCCCTCTACCAGCTGGTCAGGCATTAAAGATTAAAAGTGCTTCAATACGTTTAACAGGGAATCAGTGGTATTTTTAGTTAGAGCAATTACTGGAAATTTTGTTTCTCAGGAATTTACCAAGGAATTTTTTTTTGTTCTGCCTGTCTTCCACATGATGATGTATGTTTTCTTCCATGATAGGGGATAGAGTATGTTTGGGCATTCCAAAGTATACCTTCTCAAAAGAAGTGATTAGGATGATTTCAGTTTAAAATAAATGAACTATTTCATCCAGTCCTGGAAACAACCACCTGCTTATAGTCAGATCATATGCGTGCTGTGGGAGGAAAAGAACCACTGGGGTTATCTGAAGTTTTACGGTTGCTTCCCGGGTTGGGGGAGAGAAGAGAGCAGCTTTGAGTGAAGAGATATGGTTCTTCAAATGCTGTATCTCTGGGGCTTGGTGAGGAAGGTAAGATTCCTTTCTTCAAACAGTGTATATTTTTCAACCATCCTATGATCTACCAGATGTTCTCTGGCTCCTTCTGGCTGGTCCTGGACCACTGTTGGGCACAGAGTCTGCTGTTCATCGTCTTTTTAGAGGTCTGGCTGGGAGCTCTCTGCAGAGTTAAAATAAGGTGGTAATGAGGCCTAGGTCATAGCTTGATTTAGGTGTGAGCCAGTTACCTTCCACACAGAGAAAAGCTTTGTCCTTTAACCTCAGTTTGTACCTATCCCCTGCCAGCCATTCTATAATGTGTCAGAGATGGAACCAGGTGAGCGAGCATATGTTGAGGAAGGATGGATTCATTTCACTGGAGGAAAATCAGAGCACAGGACTCTCTCTACAGCAAACCTTTATAAATGTGGGCCAGTTAGTAGGAGGCAGGCACTCAAATCAAAATGTGAAACTACACAAAAGTGTCTCCTTTGGACACAAAGAGACAATTTTTATACCCATACTGTCCAGGAGGAAAATGAAAGATTTAATTGAATATATACCTATAGAGTGCGCAATATGGCCAACTCCATTTCAGGTTGCCAAGTGGGGCACTCAGATGAGTATCTTTCCTCAAACAACTGAATGCTGGTAGGAAGAAATGAAATAAATATACAGATAACTTGAACAGAACACATGAGGTGAGTTATAAAAGCATAAACAAATACCATGGGAATTCTGGGAGGGAGAGATTATAGCTACAGAATCCAACATTGGTCTACCCAATATTTAGTCCCCTCTATTCTCTTTCCTATCAAATGGTTGATTTCGTTTAGTATCCAACATTCTCCACACAATCATGGGCTCCAGGGAAACGGACCTCACGCCTAGCTTCAGAAGATTTAAGCTGATTACACCAAGCTAATCGTGGGAATCCCATTATTCTCTCCTGTGCATAGTTTAGGAAGCTGTGCACCCATGTCTGGCCCATAATGACTGTGGGCAGAACTTCTGGAAGATGTTTCCTTACCCTCTAGCAGGTCAAGAGAATGGGTCCCTTTTTACCCTTTGCATGTTGCCATGACTGGGTGTGAGGCCTGGTACTGCTTCAGTGAGCTTACATCTGCCTGAGGGAAACGTCAGCACGTGGAAAAGCACAGAGTAAGAGAAGCTCAACAAGTCCTGGTCATATTTCCTGTTACTGTGTAAGATGAACTTTACATACATTGCCCTCACTCAGTGGGAGTGAGGAAAACGCTATGAAAAGCCAAAATTCAGTATGAGCACTGAAGGAAGAATACAATTTTGATCATTGGGGTACAGAAAGTAAAGTATTTTAGGTGATGGGGTCATGATAGTGAGGTGGGAATAATTTAGGTTAAGAAAAAGATAAAAAAGAAAGGCACAGAGATTCCAAAGTTTAAAGTATGTTCATCTAGACTGAGATTTGATATTTTCACGCATGCTTCACTTCATTCTATAAGGGATATAGACCATTTATAAGATATTGTTAAAGATAACTTTAAAAGGAAAATAATCAGATACATGGGAAATAAAAATATACAAATTATGATAAAAGTTCAATACCCACACAAGGAGATTGGAGAGAAGGGAAATAAACATAGGAAAGTTCTAAAACCCTACACAGTCCCTTGATTTGAACATGACTTTCACATTTCTGGTGACCAAACTCTAAAGGCAGATTTGCATTATAGCAGTTAACTACAGAGGTCTCATGTCATACTTGGAGAAAACATGCCAGTTCCTCAAGAGAACTTACTCATGTGAATATTTATGGGGGAACAATCAGATATGTATAGAATGATGTTCCTGCCAAATTCTCTGGAGTGAGTTCATAAATGGTTCCAACATTCTTATCAACTAAGGGCAAACCAAAGTATATAAAATGCTTGGTGGAGCCTTGAGAATAAAAGCAGAAAAAATAAGTGGAGACATGTTGTGGAGCAATTTGAATGACAGGGTAAGAACTTCTGAATTCATTTCATAGTCAGTGGGAGAATGTGGAGTTTGAGGATCAAATAAAAATTATCACAGATGATCTCCTGTGGAGCTTAATCTACTAATGATCTGTGACTGACATTGGAAGAAGACAACCATGGAACCATGGAGACTGAGAGGAAATATAATTTTGAGTACTTATTAGATCTAGGCATTATTTGCAATGACATTTAAATGAGTATGACATCTCATTTTTAAATACCTATTCATGATCCTATGAGTTTTCTTCATTTTGTAAATATGGGTGAATCATGTTGACTGATTTTAAAATGTTAAATCAACATTTCATTCTTAGAAGAAACTCAACTTGATCATAACATTGACTTAAAAAAATCACTTGGACTCAATTTGTTAATATTTGTTTGGGTCTACCTTTATGAGAAAGATTGTTTGTATTTATAATGTCCTTGATGTCTTTTAATATTAGGTTTATAATAGATTCATAAAATGAATCGCAAAGTATTTCCTTTTTATTCTTTGGAAGAGTTTGTTAATATTTGTGCTAATTCTTACATAAATGTTAAGAATAGTTCATGCTATCCATGTGAGCCTGAAGTTTTCCTTATAGGAAGGTTGAAAATTATTTATACATTTTATTTCAGATTTACATTTGTTGTTATGTCAGTTTTGGTAAGGTGAATTTTCTAGGATTTTATCCATTTCATCTAAATTTTGATATGTTGGCATACATGTTTTTAATATTCTTTTACTTACCCTTACTTTCTGTAGGACATATAATGATGTCTCTTTTTTCGTATTTGATACTGGTAATTTTTACCTTCTTTATTCTTGATCAGTCTTCCTGAGATTGATCCATTTTAATTATCTTTTGTTTTATTTTTCAAAAGACTTGTTTTTGGTTTGTTGGTCTCCTCTATTGCAAATATGTTTTTTATTTAGTTAATTCTGCTTCTGCTATTATCTGTAATATTTTCATCTTTATATTTCCTTCACACATAATTTGATGCTCATACATAATAGTTTTTTGAGGGTGATATTTAGATCATGAAGTTTAAACTTTTCTAGGAAGTATGAATATAGCTGTAGTATAATTTTTTCCTCATATACTATTGTAGCTATAGCCCACAAGTTTCAATATATTTTTATCACTCAAAAATATTTTCTAATTTCAGTTGTAATTTCTTTCTTGACCCATCAGTTGCTTATGTGTCAGGTTTAGTTTCCAAACATTTGGGTTTTTTTTTTGAGGGCATCTCTCCTATTTATTGATCAAATGGTTGTTAACAACAATAAAATTCTGTATAGGGGACTCAATGCACAATCATTAATCAACCCCAAGCCTAATTCTCAACAGTCTCCAATCTTCTGATGCATAATGAACAAGTTCTTACATGGTAAACAAATTCTTACATAGTGAATAAGTTCTTACATGGTGAACAGTACAAGGGCAGTCATCACAGCAACTTTCGGTTTTGATCATGCATTATGAACTATAAACAATCAGGTGAAATATGAATATTCGTTTGATTTTTCATACTTGATTTATATGTACATTTCTCCCTTATTATTATTATTATTATTATTATTATTATTTTTAATAAAATGCTGAAGTGGTAGGTAGATGCAAAGGTAGAAAACATGGTTTAGTGCTATAAGAGGGCAAATGTAGATGATCAGGTGTGTTCCTATAGACTAAGTATTAATCCAAGCTAGACAAGGGCAACAAAACATCCACGGATGCAGAAGATTTCTCTCAAAACAGGGGGGGTGAGGTTCTAAGCCTCACTGCTGTTGATCCCCAATTTCCCACCTGATGGGCCCCCTGCAACTGTGCCTGTCTTAGGTTGTTCCTCCCTTGAGGAATATTACCCGTTTCTGGCTAACCAGTCATCTTCCTGGTCCATACAGGGAAATGTAAATTTGGTAAGTGAGAGAGAAGCAATATTGTTTGAAAAGGTTAGCTTTTTACTTATGTGCAGATTTATTCCCTGTGGCTTTTATGCCCAGTATTTGCCTTGAGGTATCTTTACCACTTGGAAGAATTATGATACTCAGTAATTTCGTTATGAGACATGAATTCTACTTAAGGGTTGTAATTAGGAAGGAAGAAGAAAAGCTATAGAAGTAGCAGACGGAAGAAAACATGGGAAGATTGATTATTTCTCTGACATATCTTCTTGTAGAGTAACATAAGCATGTATAGGTTTTAAACTACTAATTAAATTGCACACACACATTAACATGATAGGAATACAGCTACATAACCAAAGCAGACCTACAATTACCAGCCATCTTCAGTGAAACCAAGAAAACCAGTTAGGCACCCTAGGCATTTGTGAAAACTTATCAATGATATGATGGATATTGTCTAACTGAATTTGAATTGTTTGAGAAAAATCAGACATTAAAACAACACATTCCTGGGAACTATTCACATCTCATATGTTCTTTTAACAGTAGATAGTCTGTAGTCACAAGATTTTGGAGCGCTACAACTTGCACCTCTCCTAATTCTTGGTTGAGTTCCGACAGTATAGATCCAGTCAAATTTGTTGTTTTACTGTATGTACAGGCTAGCTTAGATATCTCCTTCTTCATTCCAGTGGCAAGTCCAGGAACCAGTGGGATGAATGCAGCTACAACTGCAACAGCACCAGGATCTTTGTTGAAGTTTTTTGATGATCATCTCCTGGAATGACTCTTCCAGAGAATGTTGATGTTGGAAGTTCTTCTTTACATCGTATCTTAATTCATTTTCTGGGTAGCCAAATTAGCTTTGATCCTCTGTATAAACACAAACAGACCCTTTGCCCACACTGTGATATGCCCTTTATATCATTGTGAAGAACTTATTGGAGATCACCACACAGGAACTGCTTTTTTTTCATTAAGAGAAAGGAATATTATCAGAAAAATGTACTTCCGTAGCTGATCATCTGACACCCTTTAAATGATCAAAATTAAGGATATTTAAAGCATGCATTAATTGTTGATTTACAGTTAGTTTTATCCTATCAGGGAGTAATCCCCCTTTTCTTTCTTTTTTTATTATCATTAATCTATAATTACATGAAGAATATTATGTTTACTATGCTCTCCCCTATACCAGGTCCCCCCCACAAACCCCAAAAACCCCCACAGTCACTGTCCATCAGCATAGCAAAATGTTGTAGAATCACTACTTGTCTTCTCTGTGTTGTACAGCCCTCCCCTTTCTCCCACCCCCCACATTATGCATGCTAATCATAATACCCCCTTTCTTCTTCCCACCCCTTATCCCTCCCTACCCACCCATCCTCCCCAGTCCCTTTCCCTTTGGTACCTGTTAGTCCTTCTTGGGTTCTGTGATTCTGCTGCTATTTTGTTCCTGCAGTTTTTCCTTTGTTCTTATACTCCACAGATGAATGAAATCATTTGGTATTTCTCTTTCTCTGCTTGGCTTATTTCACTGAGCATAATACCCTCTAGCTCCATCCATGTTGTTGCAAATTTTAGGGTTTGTTTTCTTCTTATGGCTGAGTAATATTCCATTGTGTATATGTACCACATCTTCTTTATCCATTCATCTACTGATGGACACATAAGGTGCTTCCATTTCTTGGCAATTGTAAACAGTGCTGCGATAAACATAGGGGTACATGTGTCTTTTTCAAACTTGAGTGCTGCGTTCCTCGGGTAAATTCCTAGGAGTGGAATTCCTGGGTCAAATGGTAAGTTTATTTTGAGCATTCTGAGGAACCTCCATACTGCTTTCCACAATGGTTGAACTAATTTACATTCCCACCAGCAGTGTAGGAGGGTTCCCCTTTCTCCACAGCCTCGCCAACATTTGTTGTTGTTTGTCTTTTCGATGTCAATCCTTACTGGTGTGAGATGATTCTCATTGTGGTTTTAATTTGCATTTCTCTGATAATTAGCGATGTGGAGCATCTTTTCATGTGTCTGTTGGCCATCTGTATTTCTTTTTTGGAGAACTGTCTGTTCAGTTCCTCTGCCCATTTTTTAATTGGGTTATTTGTTTTTTGTTTGTTGAGGCGTGTGAGCTCTTTATATATTCTGGACGTCAAGCCTTTATCGGATGTGTCATTTTCAAATATATTCTCCCATACTGTAGGGTTCCTTTTTGTTCTATTGATGGTGTCTTTTGCTGTACAGAATCTTTTCAGCTTAATATAGTCCCATTTGTTCATTTTTGCTGTTGTTTTCCTTGCCTGGGGTGATATGTTCAAGAAGAGGTCACTCATGTTTATGTCTAAGAGGATTTTGCCTATGTTTTTTTCTAAGAGTTTTATAGATTCATGACTTACACTCAAGTCTTTGATCCATTTCGAATTTACTTTTGTGTATGGGGTTAGACAATGATCCAGTTTCATTCTCCTACATGTAGCTATCCAGTTTTGCCAGCACCATCTGTTGAAGAGACTGTCATTTCGCCATTGTATGTCCATGGGTCCTTTATCAAATATTAATTGACTGTATATGTTTGCGTTAATGTCTGGAGTCTCTAATCAGTTCCATTGGTCTGTGGCTCTGTTCTTGTGCCAGTACCAAATTGTCTTGATTTCTATGGCTTTGTAGTAGAGCTTGAAGTTGGGGAGTGAGATCCCCCCTACTTTATTCTTCTTTCTCAGGATTGCTTTGGCTATTCTGGGTCTTTGGTATTTCCATATGAGTTTTTGCATTATTTGTTCCAGTTCGTTGAAGAATGTTGCTGGTAATTTGATAGGGATTGCATCAAATCTGTATATTGATTTGGGCAGAATGGCCATTTTGACGATATTAATTCTTCCTAGCCACAAGCATGGGATGGGTTTCCATTTGCTAGTGTCCCCTTTAATTTCTCTTAAGAGTGACTTGTAGTTTTCAGGGTATAGGTCTTTGACTTCTTTGTTTAGGTTTATTCCTAGGTATTTTATTCTTTCTGATGCAATTGTGAATGGAATTGTTTTCCTGATTACTCTTATTATTGGTTCATTGTTAGTATATAGGAAACCACAGATTTCTGTGTGTTAATTTTGTATCCTGCAACTTTGCTGTATTCCCATATTAGTTCTAGTAGTTTTGTAGAGGAGTCTTTAGGGTTTTTATGTACAATATCATGTCATCTGCACATAGTGACAGTTTAACTTCTTCTTTACCAATCTGGATTCCTTGTATTTCTTTGTTTTGTCTGATTTCCATGGCTAGGACCTCCAGTAGTATGTTAAATAACAGTGGCGAGAGTGGGCATCCCTGTCTTGTTCCTGATCTCAGAGGAAAAGCTTTCAGCTTCTTGCTGTTCAGTATAATGTTGGCTGTCGGTTTATCATATATGGCCTTTATTATGTTGAGGTACTTGCCCTCTATACACATTTTTCTGAGAGTTTTCATCATGAATGGATGTTGAATTTTGTCAAATGCTTTTTCAGCATCTATGGAGATGATCATGTGGTTTTTATCTTTCTTTTTGTTGATGTGGTGGATGATGTTGATGGACTTTCGAATGTTGTACCATCCTTGCATCCCTGGGATGAATCCCACTTGGTCATGTTGTATGATCCTTTTGATATATTTTTGAATTCGGTTTGTTAATATATTATTGAGCATTTTAGTATCTACATTCATCAGGGATATTGGTCTGTAATTTTCTTTTTTGGTGGGGTCTTTGCCTGGTTTTGGTATTAGGGTGATGTTGGCTTCATAGAATGAGTTTGGGAGTATTCCCTCCTGTTCTATTTTTTTGAAAACTTTAAGGAGAATGGGTATTATGTCTTCCGTGTGTGTCTGATAAAATTCCAAGGTAAATCCATCTGGCCCGGAGGTTTTGCTCTTTTGTAGTTTTTTGATTACCATTTCAATTTCTTTGCTCGTAATTGGTTTGTTTTACTTTTGTGTTTCTTTCTTGGTCAATCTTGGAAGGTTGTATTTTTCTAGGAAGTTGTCCATTTCTTCTAGGTTTTCCAGCTTGTTCCCATATAGGTTTTCATAGTAGTCTTTAATAATTCTTTGTATTTCTGTGGAGTCTGTCATGTTTTTTCCGTTCTCATTTCTGATTCTGTTGATTTGTGTTGATTCTATTTTTCTGTTAATAAGTTTGGCTAGAGGCTTATCTATTTTGTTTATTTTCTCAAAGAACCAGCTCTTGGTTTCATTAATTTTTTCTATTGTTTTATTCTTCTCAATTTTGTTTATTTCTTCTCTGATCTTTATTATGTCCCTCCTTCTGCTGACTTTAGGCCTCATTTGTTCTTCTTTTTCCAGTTTCGATAATTGTGATGTTAGATTACTCATTTGGGATTGTTCTTGCTTCTTCAAGTGTGCCTGGATCGCTGTATGCTTTCCTCTTAAGACTGCTTTCGCTGCATCCCACAGAAGTTGGGGCTTTGTGTTATTGTTGTCATTTGTTTCTATATATTCCTTGATCTCTATTTTAATTTGTTCGTTGATCCATTGATTATTTAGGAGCATGTTGTTAAGCCTCCGTGTGTTTGTGAGCCTTTTTGTTTTCTTTGTAGAATTTATTTCTAGTTTTATACCTTTGTGGTCTGAAAAGTTGGTTGGTAGGATTTCAATCTTTTGGATTTTGCTGAGGCTCTTTTTGTGGGCTAGTATGTGGTCTATTCTGGAGAATGTTCCATGTGCACTTGAGAAGAATGTATATCCTGTTGCTTTTGGATGTAGAGTTCTATTGATGTCTGTTAGGTCCATCTGCTCTACTGTGTTGTTCAGTGCTTCTGTGTCCTTACTTATTTTCTGCCTGTTGGGTCTATCCTATGGGGTGAGTGGTGTGTTGAAGTCTCCTAGAATGAATGCATTTCAGTCTATTTCCCCCTTTCGTTCTGTTAGTATTTGTTTCACATATGCTGTTGCTCCTGTGTTGGGTGCATATATATTTAGAATGGTTATATCCTCTTGTTGGACTGAGCCCTTTATCATTATGTAGTGTCCTTCTTTATCTCTTGTTACTTTCTTTGTTTTGAAGTCTATTTTGTCTGATATTAGTACTGCAACTCCTGCTTTCTTCTCGCTGTTGTTTGCCTGATAGATGTTTTTCCATCCCTTGACTTTTAGTCTGTACATGTCTTTGGGTTTGAGGTGAGTTTCTTGTAAGCAGCATATAGATGGATCTTGCTTTTTTATCCATTTTGTTACTCTGTGTCTTTTCATTGGTGCATTCAATCCATTTGCATTTAGGGTGACTATTGAAAGATATCTACTCATTGCCGTTGCAGGCTTTAAATTCGTGGTTACCAAAGGTTCAAGTTTATTCAAAGATACTCTTTAGTATCTTACTGCCTAACTTAGCTCTCTTATTGAGCCGTTATATACACTGTCTGGAGATTCTTTTCTTCTCTCCCTTCTTATACCTCCTCCTCCATTCTTCATATGTTGGGTGTTTTGTTCTGTGCTCTTTCTAGGAGTGCTCCCATCTAGAGCAGTCCCTGTAAGATGTCCTGTAGAGGTGGTTTGTGGGAAGCAAATTCCCTCAACTTTTGCTTGTCTGGGAATTGTTTAATCCTGCCATCATATTTAAATGATAGTCGTGCTGGATATAGTATTGTTGGTTCAAGGCCCTTCTGTTTTATTGCGTTAAATATATCATGCCATTTTCTTCTGGCCTGTAGGGTTTCTGTCGAGAAGTCTGATGTTAGCCTAATGGGTTTTCCTTTATAGGTGACCTTTTTCTCTCTAAGTGCCTTTAAAACTCTTTCCTTGTCCTTGATCTTTGCCATTTTAATTATTATGAGTCTTGGTGTTGTCCTCCTTGGATCCTTTCTGTTGGGGGTTCTGTGTATTTCTGTGATCTCTTCGATTATTTCCTCCCCCAGTTTGGGAACGTTTTCAGCAATTATTTCTTCCAAGATACTTTCCATCTTTTTTCCTCTCTCTTCTTCTTCTGGTACCCCTATAATAAGAATATTGTTCCTTTTGGATTGGTCACACAGTTCTCTTAATATTGTTTCATTCCTGGAGATCCTTTTATCTCTCTCTGTGTCAGCTTCTATGTGTTCCTGTTCTCTGGTTTCAATTCCATCAATGGCCTCTTGCATCTTATCCATTCTGCTTATAAACCCTTCCAGAGTTTGTTTCGTTTCTGGAATCTCCTTTCTGGCATCTGTGATCTCCCTCCAGACTTCATCCCATATCTCTTGCGTATCTCTCTGCATGTCTGTCACCATGTGTATGATTTTTATTTTGAATTCTTTTTCAGGAAAACTGGTTAGGTCTGTCTCCTTCTCTGGAGTCTCTGTTATCTTGGTTTGCCTGTAATTTTGTCTTTGTCCTTTCATGGTGAAAGGAATAGTTTGCAGAGCTGTGATGAGTGATGTCTGGAAGAACTTCCCTTCCTTTTGGTTTGAGGCCCTCCTCTCCTGGGAGAACAGCGACCTCTAGTGGCTTGTGCTGCGTATCTTGTGCAGACAGGGCTTCTGCTTTCTGCCCAGCTGCTGTGGAGTTTGTCTCCGCTGTTGCTGTGGGCGTGGCTTGGCTCGGGCTGCTGCTCCAAAGTGGTGGAATCTCATTGGAGAGGTAGCGCCCTGGAGGCTATTTATCTCCGTAAGGGGCCTCCGTGCTCCCTGCAGCCCAGGGTATTTGTGTGCCCAGAGATCCCCGGATTCCCTACCTCTGGATTAAGTGTACCTCCCTGTCCCTTTAAGACTTCCTAAAAGCACTCGCCAAAACAAAACAATGACCCAAAAATAAAATAAGAAAAGAAAAAAAGAAAAAATTTAAAAAATAAAAGTAAATAAATAAATAAAAAGTGGCCGCTCATTTTTCTTTATTCACCCGCGCCAGCCTCAGGCATCTGCTCGCGGGTCTTGCTGTCCCGTTTCCCTAGTATTGAGTTCCCTGTCCCTTTAAGGCTTCCAAAAAGCACTCACCTTAACAAAACAACAACAACAACAAAAATGGCCGCTCGCTTTTCTTATGTCCTCCGGCGCCAGGCCGCTGGTACCCGCTCACCATTCTTGCTGCCCTGTTTCCCTAGTATCCAGGGCCCCGCGCATGCCCTGTGTCTGCACTCTGGTCCGGATGGCTGGGGCTGGGTGTTCAGCAGTCCTGGGCTCCCTCTCCCTCCTGCTCTGCCTACTCTTCTTCTGCTGGGAGCTGGGGGGAGGGGTGCTCGGATCCCACCGGGCCGGAGCTTGTATCTTACCCCTTTTGGGAGGCGCTGGGTTTTCACATGTGTGGATGTGGTCTGGATGTTGTCCTGTGTCCTCTGGTCTTTATTCTAGGAAGAGTTGTCTTTGTTATATTTTCATAGATATATGTGGTTTTGGGAGGAGATTTCCGCTGCTCTACTCACGCTGCCATCTTGGCTCTGCCTCCTCTTCTAGAAGTTTTGTAGGTTTTTTTACATTTAGGTCCCTGATCCATTTTGAGTTAATTTTTGTGGAAAGTATAAGGTCTGTGTCTAACATTCAATTATTCCATCACTGTTTGTTGAAAACCTTATCCCTTGCTTATTGAATTGACTTTGCTCTGTTGTCAAAGATCAGTTGACTATATTTGTGTGGGTGTGGGTGTTTTTCTGATTTTTTTATTCTGTTCTATTGATCTATATGTCTTCTTCCCCCTGACGCCCAATACCATGCTGTCCTGATTACTGTAACTCTGTATCTGACAAGTCTTGATACTGCATAGTGTCAGTCCTCCAACTTTGTCTTCCTCCTCAGTATTGTGTTGACTATTCTGGGTATTTCGGTTTTTGATATATACAGTTAGGATCTTGCCAATATCCAAAAAACTTACTTGAACATTGATTGAAATTTCCTTTACTCTATAGATCAAGCAGAGTTGATCATCTTGATGTCTTGACAACATTGGGTCTTCCAACCGATTAACATGGAATATATTTCCATTTACTAATATCTTTGATTTTCTTCATCAGAGTTTTGTAATGTTCTGCACACATACCCTTTATACATTTTGTTAGATCTATCCCTGTGTACCTCATATATTTTTAAATTTTATATGTACTTTAATTTTAAACAGAGCCTCAGACAAAGAAGTTGACTAAACATTGTATTCTTGCCAGTGAAATAAGGGGAGCAAGCCTTCTATCAAGGAAAGGATTGACTTAAGTAGTACAGGTCCTTAATGCCTAAAGTTGAGAACATGATGTGGAATAGGGACTGGAGGTGGAGACAAGAAGGGTGCTTTATGGAAGTGGATCCAGTTGTCTCAGTTTATGTCCAAAATTAACTTGCATCTTTCCTCATTGGTCAGGTAACATGATCTCAAAAAGTCATGACAGAATAGTCAAGGAGCTATGTGTTTGAAGTATACATGGGATCAATTAGTTAGCTGGGGTGATCATTTACAGACGGTGTGATTATCCCCCATTCTCTGTGTTCACATAGTCTCACTTTAATACCACTTGAACACGTTTTGTTAAATACAACCTTTTAAACATCAAACTTCTAAGATGCATAGGAATCGTCATGCATTTGCATGCTGCCCTTTCTTTAGAGTTTCTGATAACTTCCTACTTCAGGGAAAACTTTGTAGGCTCATTGGAGAGTAGAAAATTTTCTTTGACCTCATTAGTTACACAATTTTATATTCAACCATTGGTTTGCAATAAACATATTCCCCTCTCCACATATATGTACATTTATAGGAAGCTTATGTCACTATTTGGGTCTTTGGCTGTCACTATCGTTTATCACATATTGTCAGATCTTAAAGAGCAGGTCCAACAGAGAAATACACTGAAGCAGGCATTGAATACATCCTTTAAATGCAATAATGATTTCCTATGGAGGAGCTAGGCCAATAGGCTTAATGCCAACAAAATGAGGCCAATGTAAGTATAACAACTCCAGCACAATGCTATTAGTATCAACATTTTATAAATAGAGTAATATTACTGTACTAGTGGAGAATGGACTTGAGATAAGCTATCAGACCCTTTGCTGGCTCAGAGTCACTTATAATGTGCCTTCTGAGGGTCAGAACATGAGGCACAATCCAATAGTGGGAGACAAATGGGCACTTCAACAGTATTTGATGGCATATGCATTCTATACTGTTTCCTGCCAGAGGATATTTTTAAATTTCAATTTAATAAAATAATGTGGCAAAATGTGTAATGGAAAGACTTAATTTCTTTTTTTTAAATCTCCATATGCTTTCTGTATTAGGAGACCTGAGAAGCTTTGGAATAAGGAGTGTAATTCCATGTATTGCTACCAGTAAGTTAATGCCCGTCACATGTGCAGAGCAGGATGCCAGCTTTGGTTTGATTCCCAGTCTTTACGGACCTTGCAACACCGCATGGGGACACAATCTTCACTTGCAAACTTGGTCTGCTCTCAAACTTTAGATCAAATCCTAAAAGTTTTAGTTTTACAAGAGAATGGGATAAACATAGAGGCACTGGGGCTTAAACAAGTCATGAAACAAAGAACCACAACCCAGCTGTAGCTATTTCAACCTTATTCCATTGACAAAGATGATGTTAGTGAAGAGCTTTGAGACGTTGGGTTGCTAAATGCTCCCTTGGGAGTGTTTCCCTCATGATATTCTTCATTTCTTAATCTGCTGGGTTCAAAAGTAATTGCTATTTTTCTCAAGACCTAGATTCTTATCTCTGTACCCAAGGCTACTGCCTGAGAGAATTCCCCCAACTACCAACTTGTTCTGATCTCAGAATAGTGCCAGGTCATGGACACTAATGCCAAGCATCACTTGACTTTTCAAAGGCAATGACACCCTCATTTAAAAAACTCATTAAAAATATTTTTGTTCTGAACTAACATCTATTATTTTATCCCATCAACTGTCAATATCACATTTTTTTTGCTCCACATATGTGAATCATCTTTCCATTTTCATCTGTAGTCTACAGATATTTCAGGGAGCTTTCTATGTTTTTATCACTGTATTAGGCACTGGAGATGTAGTGGTGAGTAAAAAATACATGATCTTGTTGGTCTGTATGTCCAAATATGCAGGAGACCTTCATTCTTACAGAAACAACAAGAAACCCACCAAAAGAGATTAAAAAAAAAATTTTTTTTTCTACAGGGTTAAAAAGAGCAGTAGACAAGGAAACCCTGATGAGTTCTAGAAGGAAATGAAACTTTCACAGGTGAGCAGAAAACTATGGTATTTCTGTACCAGGGGGCAGCTTCCTGGTGTGGGTGGGGCGAATGGAAGAAGTAGCCTGACACTGATAGACTCTGTAGAGATGAAGAGAAAACAGCTGGGACTTAGACAAAAAAGTGGATTAGGGTATCAGATTGAAATCTGAAAGAGTCACATACACATACACACACAAAAACTTACTTGACCTGAAAATTTTCTCCCCACTACAAATTTTGCCAAGAAAGTGGCAGCGGGTGAAGATCTGGAACATGGAGAGAAATTGGAGACGTCTGTACATTGAGGTTTGAATTCTAGGGCTCTGCTTAAGTTGCATCAAAGGAAAGAACAAAAGTATTTGAAATGAGAGTCCAACTGTGTCCCAGCTAACGTACTGATAAGATTTAAAAAAGAGTTAATTTTGCAATGGGAGGCTAAATTTGATTTAATCTTAGATGAACTCAAACTAATAAAAACTGAATTCCTTTCCCAGGTCAACTTGATTTTAGCTATAGAGAAAGCGGCTTATAATCACCACAAAATAAGCAAAATAGAAGAAAAAATGTTATGTCTCAGTCTCCATCCACCATTCTATGTTGTCAGTGCGACACCCCATGAGCTGCTTCCTCTTGTTTGGTGCAGTATTTTCTACCACAGAGGACATTTTCATATATCAACTTCGGGGCTTTGAAGACTATATTTTTAAAAGGCTTTCCAAACATGGCCTAGGATTGTGTATGTGTGTGCCCACTTTTACAGTCTGGCCCCTGTATATCTTTGCTGAAGAATATTGACAGTGTATCTCACACTACCAAAGGGTGAACATTAAGCTAGTTTTATTTTTGTCAACTGATGAACGGCATGAAAGAATTCTGATAACCTTTGAAGTAGAATTTTTGTCATTGTGGAATTGAAGTTAAGCTCAGGAGTCCTGAATTTTCCACCACTTCCCATCTGTGAGACCTTGGGTAAGGTGCTTAAAGACACTACACCTCAATTCCTTTGTCTGTAGAAGGGAAAATAATATTAGTCTAGAAGCGCTATTGGGAGGGTAAGATGAGATGTTGACTTGGAAAGCACTTTGTAAGTTATGAGCTGCTATAAAACAGTAATTATTCTTTACTGCATATACTGTATGTTATGAGATATGAAAAATGGGAGGGAATATGTTAATTAATGTTGTGGTGATAGAAGTGGATTGATAGAAGTAGGAAATACTTCCCTTGTGTCATAAGGAAAGTGGTTGCCAGAGCTTTCCATCCTGGTAATATTCCCCACACTGACTCCAGTAAACACAAAACAAAACAAAACAAAATTCCTTGATGAGGTGGTTGAGAGCACATCATGAAAACAGGGAAGTAAAAGGTCTTTCTTATTATTTTGGTAAATGGAACAATCTAACCAGAATCAAATATATTTCACACAAAGCAGAGTATAAGGTGAAATTTAATTTTGGGGTAAAACCTTTAAAGACCTAAATGTTGCTTCCTCTCCTCTGGCCAAATAGTTGCTTATTAGTTTCTCATGTGTTCACTCCAGAAGTAGTTTGTATTCATGCACAATGAGGATGATAAAACGCATTTTCCTTTCACATATGATGTTTTTCCTGGCTTATCTTTCAGTGGAAACAACAAACTCTTCAGCAGTGGAAGGTCTAAAATGCTGACTCATGGCTGAGTCCTTTTTAGGGGGGACTTGTTTTCATTAACTTCTCCATTAATAGTACAAATCTGTTGCCTGATTGAAATGTCGTATGAAGTGCCCTTTTTGCTCAAATCTGGAAGTCATTCTCCATAGCAAATGTTTTGAGATATTGCTTCTGATTCTGTGGAATAAACTCTGGTCCAGATTTGACAAATGAAGATTAAGTTGGAGCAGGTCCTGGTGTCCCCTCCCTTCATGGCTGAGGAGAAGCCCATAGCATGGCAGGCTATGCAGATTCTGTTATTAGAGAAGCCATCAAAATGATCGCCCCTCAACCTGCACCTGCTGAGCAGTCTTGGCTTGTATCATCTTTTATGAAAGCAGCTAAGGACAAGACCAGAGACTGTAACAGGAAATGATCTCTTGGAAAACATGGTTCTGAATCATAATTAGAAAGTAGTGCAGGCTTACTTATATTTGAAACACCTTTAAAAAATTCAAAGACAGATATGCTTGAGAAAAATCTTATTATCATACGAATTAAATCTAGCTTTATTAACATTTGGAGCCTTTTGTTAACTCACGTCAATTAAGCTATATTGACTTTTGAAAACATGGACTAGCGAGTCACTTTCCTCTGTATTATTTCCTTTCAAAGTAGTCCCATGAGAGGACTCAAGTCTTATTTTAACAATGCTATCAATGCTTAGAATATTTCCTGAAATATATATTTTTTGGTTTATTGTCAGAGTATTTTCCTGCTTGACCTTCTTGATCACACTTGTCTCCAAATGATCCTTAACTACTTGGGGAATTGAAATCTGCCCTCAAAGATGAAGATTTTCTTCCATAGAGGACACTTTCCTATATTAACTTCAGGCTTTGAAGGCTATATTTTAAAAAAGCTTTTCAAGGATTGGCAGTATTGTTGAAGATAAGCATACCACCTTTCTGACTACATCTAAGGGTTATTCTCTTACCCAGGTTTACCCAGAATTTTCACACTTTTAGTACCGAAAGTTTTGCATCCTATAAAACTTCTCTGTCCTAGGAAAACTGAAAAGATAGTCCACCCTAGAAAGAGGGCTATTTTTATTTGGATGATGGTGATCTTAGACTCTCTTGGACTCCATTAAGGTATATAGAATTTATAGCTTAGCATACAACAGCCCAGAATATGGACAATATTTTCTAGCTTCCTTTCTAGCTAGGTGTGGTCATGTGACTAAGGACGGGACAATGACACTTAAGAGTAAGTAATATATGGAAATTCTGGGAGGCATCCTTCAAAAGAAAGAATGTACCCTACTTCTACCTTCCCCACATTGGCAATCATATTAGATAATGAGATGATCTTGAGGCGGAAAGTCACAGCCAGTGGATCCTGGGTTATTGTCACTGTGGAGTGCCATTTTAGCCCTGGACTGTTTATCTCTATGCTTTTTGATAGAGGGGGGAGTAAATATAATTTTAAAGGCACTGTTATTTGAGGGTTTTCCGATACCCAAAGCTGAATCAAATCCTCTGATACAATACTAATTTTAACAAGAATGATGATTTTTTTTCAACTCCTTCATGGTCAGTAGAAAACCTGGATCTTAGAGCAAAACCCTCGACATTAGACCAAGAATCCTCATCTTAGTTTTGCAATGTTTACCTGTCTCCACATTCACAAGGTTCAAAAATTTAAAGTTAATTCTAATTGATCTCATTTTAAAGCATAGAACACAGGTCAAATTGAGGTCTTACAAAGGAAGAGGAGCAGACATTTTCTGTAAGTTTTTGTAGCAACCTTTCCCAGAGATTTTGGGGTGTAGATTTTGTAGAGTTTGTGTTAATCTGAAACTCTTCACCATCCTGTCTTTAATGGCAGCCCCACTCTTTTGGCGCTCCTTATAATTCTGATTATTCCTGTTCAGATTGCTTTGTGGACGCTTCTTGCTTCAATATTTTTTCATGTACTTCTCTTCATCTTTCACCCAATACTTTTTTCCTTTCATACCACAATTCATAATTGATCTTATCTTTTTCTTTTATTGAAGTAAACAATTTATTTAAAGCCAAGCTCTATACACATTGGCATATCATTCTTTATTTTACCTTTATGTATGTCCTGGCTCTTCTCTTTACTAATGATTTATTTGCCTTTGCCTCAGTTCTAGATGAATACAAATGCGGATTGTCTGCTAAATAGTAACTTTCTATTTTTAGAGTACTCTTCATTTGCTCTTTTCTTTCCTATCTAAAAGAGACCACTTTTAATTTCTCTTAGTCTCGGCCAGGGATTTCAGATGTTTTGGCCACAGTGCAAATACTGCAACTCAATACACACACACACACACACACACACACACACACACACACACACACACACACACACACACACATGGGTGTGTGCAAGAAGGATGGAATATAAGTGAATAATTGTCAGTATCATACAGTAAGAATAAGTAATCTTAAAAATTTGTTTAATTTTACATGCACACACACTATTACTATATTAGAAACATTTGGCTTTCTAGCCTCTTCCATTCCAGTCTATTTTAATCTCTTCTATTTGGCTCAAATTAATATTTAACAAATCAACATAATTAATTTCATAATCCACTAACAGGTCATGATGCACAATTTGAAAAACACTCATTAAAATAGTCTCTACTGAAGAGGGGAGAAAGGGAGAATGTCCTTGAGATTTTCCAGGACCCAAGGAATCTTCTAAAGGGTCAGATAAAATAATAACCACTGGTAGCTGTGTTTATGGTATCAAAACTATATTTTCAGTATGAAAGTGAATAGAGGATTGGATCTCATCTGCTTTTGTATGATAATCTACTGTGATAACACTAATGATTTCCACAGTTTTATCTCTAGCCCAGACTTTCTGTTTCAAGTTCATATAGTCAATTTGTGAGATGCTCTGGTACCTTTCTGGTGATGAGGTACTCTATATGTAACCCACCCTGTTCAAAATTCAAACTGATTAAAAAGAATACCTTCTCCCTAAAACTGTCTCTTTGAGTGACATGAGCACTCACCCAAATTAGAAAGCTGTCATTCCCCACTCTGCCTCTTTCCTCACCCTCCAACCCCATAGCCCGTTTTTCATTACTCAATCAGTCTTGCAAATTCTGGGCTTAAGTATTTATTGAATCCATTCCATGTACTTCAACCCTATTGGTTCTGTCCAGTTTCTGACTCTCCCTGTGCCTCCTCTTGGATTACTACTACAGCTTTCAAACCACTTTACTGCTCTAGTTTTGTCTTCCTCAGATCCCACTTCTCTACACCAGATCATCTCCATTTCAAATCTGACCGTGATGTTCAATTAATTAAAACCTTTCTATGGCTTCACATGATGTACAGGATATAATCCAAGTTCTTGAGGGTGGCCAGGTAGTTCCAGTGCTCTGATCTGCTTATCACTCCAGCTTCATCGGCTGCAGTTCCTTGCCTTAAAATTGGTGTTCTGTCAACACAAAACTGCTCTAGCACACACAGTATGCTGAGGCTCACATCTATGCTTTGCTAATGTTTCCTCTGCCCCTTCTCCGTCACCAACTTTTAAGACTAATTTCAGATGTCTCCCCTTTTAAAAGGTTTCCATGACATCTCCCTCCAGAGTGAATCAAATACCTCTTCCTTCTGCTCCCAAAATGTCTTGTGATTTTTTCTTCCATTCTACTTATCATATTTTTCTAGTTATCTGTTTAAATACATCTTGTTCTTAAGACACATAGTAAGCCCTCAATATATACATTTTTAATAAATGCATAACTTAATATATTGAGTGAACTGACATGGTAGTAATATAGAACAATGAATAGGGGCACAAAATAAATATTCTTTAATTCTGGATATGAGATGAGCTGGAAAGAACCACTGCTATCTGAAATATTTGATTTATCTGATTTTGCTAGCTGGATAGGTATATACTTTGCCTTCTATAATTGTACATATGATTGCACTGAATTGGAAACTTAGAGATGGTGGCCTTTGCCTTGAGGGGAAAAGATCCCATTTCACATTGTTTTCAGTCAACTGTAAGCAGGGTTGATTTAACAATATTTCAGGAGTTAGACACTGATGTTCTTCCTGACAAAGAAATTCATTTAACCAATTATACCTCTTGTTACATGATACTCATGCAAATTATACAAATTCTTAGAAAAACAGTCCATTTGACTGGCTCAAAGATTATTTCTGACTAAAAGGAAATTGGGCTAACCCAACTGTGTGTAATATTTAGCAGGAAGTTAACTAGCTTCAGAGTGAAAAACAAAATAAAAATGATCTCAAATATAAATGCCCCTTCTTTTCCACCTTAAAGTGAAAAACAAAAAAAATGATCTCAAATGTAAATGCCCCTTCTTCTGCACCTTAAAGAAATGTTGAACAATTTATAACTTTTATTTATGACACTAAACTTTGCTCCAATCCCTTTAAATTTTTTCAGCATAGCCATTCAATTATGTCTATCATAATAGAAGTATCTTTTCTTTTTTTAAATTTAGTGTATATTCCAGCACATTTTTTGTCAAGACTTAGTCTAATTCTCAATAGAGATTGACAGTAACCAGCAGAAATACTCAGGCAGGGGAATAGCCGAACTTGTGTATTACTAATGGTTGAGAAATTTGGGTTCTTAATCCTGTTAGTAGACCTCAAGCTAGGACCACGTGTCACAGAGGAGGTAGGTAGATCAGCCTTTGCACAAGCAACTGTTTCTTTGTATGGCAATACCAGTCTGGCTAAAACACAGTGAATATGGGAAAGTGTGGGGACATGAGGTTGAAAAAGTATCTAAGTGAAAGAATAGGGATGATCTGTCAATAGCAGGTACAATAAAAGAATTATAAATAGAAGATGTAGGCAAAAGTTCTCTTCCATTTTTCTTGGGTCACATGTAGCTGGCACAGTATGACATGGCTGGGACAACATCTCTCATCAACTGAGACTAGACTGCTCTTGAAAAGTGAAGTAGGAACTAGAAAGCCCCAGTTTGGGGGACACTAATGCTTGAAGGGATAAGAAGAGCCTATGAAGCTCATGCATGTTCTGGTCTCAGTCGCTAGTATAGAAAATCCTGCAATGACTTGGGGATAGAGGCATAACTAATTACCCAGTGTATATTTTTTTAGAGAATCCTTTCAGATTTGGATTGTAACATGGTTTTTGATTAAGGATACTTTATTCTTTTCATCTGTCACTACTAAAATGAAATGACTATTTTTACCATTGTAAATAACCATGTCTGTTTTTTGACATAGCTACCATGCAAGCAAGAAGGGGTGGAAGATGAGATTTAGTATTAGCTGGCATTTACTCTGATGTTTTCCTTTGTCTTGAAGGACTGAGGCTGATTTTCAAAATGATTTATCCCTATGACTCACACTAATACATCACCACTTTAAACTTTTGCTTCATACAGCTGTAGCATTACCCACATGCCACAGGAAAACAAACCTTTTTAATATATGAATGGTGTCAGTGTTACTCATGTGATTTGTAATGCTTTTGCTTAAATATTGATTTTTTCAAATTCAGTTTTTATTGGTTTCTCTTAAATATTAATCATTTCTAATGCCAGCTTAAAAAATAGGCTGAGTCCCTTGAATATTCTTGCTATCCACTCCGTGTAGAAATAGTGTACAATTTTAGTATGCTTCAAATTAAGTCAAACAAAAACATACTGCTTTTTCATTTAAATGTTTAATGTCATAAATCAAAATTCTATTCGTGCCAAATCAAGGGATTTATGCAGAGTACTAACTGGAGCTATGCAGTTTCTCCAAGAACCATCCAGTGTCATCTGTGCTCTCTAGCCCCTTTCTCTCTAATTTACCACCATAGTGGCTTCATGGAAAACCCTTCCTGACCTTTGGGATATTAATTGTTCTATAGCGTCAGTGAAGCTGACTGGGGAAAACTTAACTATGATGACTAGAAAGTGACAAACTGTCAATAGTTCCAGTGACTTGCCTTATAGGATAATAGTATGTGGAAGGTGCTCTTATTCTTCTTGAAACTAAAGAAATATCACTTCCCTACCTTGGATGTTTTAAATTTTTGATTGGAAATCAGCACTTCTGACTGAGTGGGAGTAAAACTTGGCAATGATAAGCTGTGGGGCTTCTGTCAGTGATTTAACCCCTCTGACCTTGGTTTCCCCTTCCTGAACATGGAGGAAATAATGCCTGCCACTGGCTGTCAAGGAGTTGGCATGGATAAGTAAATTAGCATCGGTGGCCCCTTGAGAGATGAGCAGGACAGTCAGTTCCCAGCTGTCCTGAGAATTTGTTTTCAGTTTTTCTCTCTACATGGAGATTTGGAGATGTATTAATCTGCACAAGCAATTTGTAAGTGGTGACTGGATTTCAATACAGTTCACAAAGCCTTTTAAATCCATAAAGCAGCTAAAAATAAGGTGTTTTTATATGAATTCATTATAAGTAAGTTAAATATTTTTTACCTTTAAGGTTTTAAAAAACCAGAAATATTATTGAAGTACTAGAAATTACCTTAAAGAGAGAGACAACAAAACAAGATAGATTTTTTTTCTGTTATTTTTGTGACGATGTTTGTGAATAATAAAAAGGCAATGAAGATAGGGGTTAATTACAAAATTGAAGAATATTCCTGTACACTATTCATTTATTAATTAATAGCAAATTTTGAGAAACCGTTTTTCCATATCTAATGTTTATTTACATCTGGTATAGAAAATTTAAAAAATAAAGATAAAGCTTCAGGAGCATATAAAAATGATCTTCCACCAACCAGAGATGCTCCTTGTGAATATCTTTGCCTTGGTTCTTGATTTAAACTAAACAAGACATTTAACTTTGGCTTTCTTAGATAAAGGTGCCTCACCAACAGTATTCTTGTGTTTAGCCATCCTGGTAAAATTTCTTGTCTCACAAATAAGTCAGGATTCAATGACAGCATAGTAAGAATGTATTCAAACATCTGGTATGGTCACAGTGGTGAAGATGGACTCTTAAAGGGTGAGAAGTTAATCAGGAAATGGCTGAGGCTGGTGAATGGAGGAAAAGGATATGGAAGAAGAAGCAGGTCACAAGGGCCAGAGTTAAAGAGAGGACATGGTATGTTTGTAAATATAGTTTGTTCTGTATGTGAACCACTAATGAATTTACAGGCTTAGTCCTCTTTCGTTATAGACCTGATTTAGCTAAACCTGGGTCCCTAGTCTGTGCTCTGCCACTTAGTTGCTGTGTAACTCTTGACAAAATTTAACTTAATTTTTTTAATTGGAGTAAAGTTTACATAACAAAATTAACCATTTTTCAAATGTGCAGTCTAGTGACATTTACTTCATTCACCTTGTTGTCAACCATTACCTCTACCTAGTTCCAGAATATCTTACCACCCCAAAAGGAAACTTGTACCTCTTAAGCCATTACTACTCATTCCCCTTTCCTCCCAGCCCTGGGAAACCACTAATTTGCTTGCCATTTCTATGGATTTACCTACTCCGGATATTTCATATAAATGGAATCATACAATCTGTGGCCTTTTGTACTTAACTTCATTAACTTCTTGTTGAGGCCCAGTCTTCCCCGCCAGCTTCCTGACTTACCATGTACCTTACTGGATCATCAAATGAATGAAAATGAAATCATGTGCATGAAATACCAAACAGAAACCCTGCATCCATGCAGACTGTCCAGTTGTTCCTGTTTCAGCTTGGTTTTAAACCACTGCATGTATCTCTGTATGTGTACAGACGTTATACTAATCTGTGAGGGCTTATGTAAAATAAGCTTTTCTTTCTGTCACCAATTAACTGCCCTCATGACCCCATTCATGTGGATATTCTAGGGATTTTCCTCTTGGCCAGTGGCGCTGCCTTGTTCCCTCACCTCCTCTCCTGCCTTCTTTTCTAAACATAGTTGTATTTCCATGCATTTGGTGGGTACCGGGAATTTTCTTTTCATATCTGTGAAAAACAGCACACTGACAAGCTTCTCCTTGGCATGACACAGCATGTGTGAATCTATGTTATGTCCGAGTAACTTTGTTATAGTTAATATGTTAAATGCCTTTGGAGAACAGACGTGGCACTCCCTGCTGAGCAGCCAGCACAGCTGTGAAGCCAGGCACTGGCCAAACAGAACTCAGTGTGAAATGTATATTCAGAGCCCAGAGACAGCGCTCACGGCTGAGCCCCTGAAAGTTTAATGGCCTCTCTTTGGGAATACGCAGTGTAACTTGTCCTGAAGCTCTACATGGCCCATAGATCTCAGGCTGTAAGATGCACGACTGTGAAGGTTTAACAGACACAAATAAGCAGGAGAGGATGCCCAGGAGTGAAGTCGCAGTGCTATCCTGCTCTATACTCTTCCCTCCTTTTTTCCTCCTTTTCTTTCTTTTCCTTTTCTATCCTTTTTCTTTTTCATTATCCTAATATTTTCCCTCCATCTCCACAGCTGCTTTGATCTTGGTATGGTGCCCCTTTGACAATTAAGCAATGGGAATGCCCCCTGATAAGTCATTATGAAGGGAGCTGGACTTTAAAAAGAAATAAACTAAATCTTAAGCACCACCCGTGGGAACCAGAAGAGACCATGCACTGCTACCTTGTCTTGGCTAGACAGTGGGTGGGCAAAAATGACTGTGTGCCCAGGCTTCGGTAAGCACTCCTAATAAAGCTCCCCCAGCTGAGATGATCAAAGGCTGCTTTCCCTGAACCCAGCCTCTGAATTGTGAAAGTCAGCCTGGCATGCAGAGGTCAGAATCACACATCTCCTGGAAATACACCGTACAGGCCAGGAATTGATTCTTGCTGTCATCAGTAGGAGAACAAGCACATACTGGACATAAAGCTTTCAAGGAAGTGGGCCTGATGAGATTATCAGCAAACTTGGTCTCTCTTTGTGTCTCCCATTTTTTTGGTTTTGGCTCTCTTCAGCTAAGTGATAATGATGAAAAGGAAAACTTTAACATCGAAAAAATGTTAAGAATCTCATGAAAAAGGATCCTTCATAATTTCCCTGAAAGGTTTGTGGAATTCTGAAATTTCCCAATCTTCCTGTTTGGTTGAAGGAAGATCTGCCTACAAGTTTGTCTCTTAAAGTTGTTTAGGAACATTGGGTATAAAAAAGTTTCTGGAGAGCTCTAATTAGACCATATGTGTATGTGTGCATGGGGGGTGCTCCAGGCACTATGCTAAGTACTTTACGTGTTATATGCTATATTTCAACCAACATGAGTGAGTATTTGGGAAAACTGAGATTCAGAAAGGGAAAATGACATGCCTAAATCTGTCAGGTAGCTAGTAGGTGTCAAGATCAAAATGTGAACCCTGGTCCCTCTGATTCTAAACAGAGCCACCAGTGCCAACTGCCATTATACACCTCATAAGTACCTACATAAAACCTAGTTTTCCTTCCTCACCCTGATTCCCTAAGGGCCCATTCATTCAACAAATGCAGATTGGATAATTTATGCAGGCAGACAAAGCTCTGGAGGGCATAAAGGAGAGGAACAGAGTTCCTGTCCTCAGGGAGCTCACAGTCT
This sequence comes from Manis pentadactyla, assembly GCF_030020395.1. Classification (NCBI taxonomy): domain Eukaryota; kingdom Metazoa; phylum Chordata; class Mammalia; order Pholidota; family Manidae; genus Manis; species Manis pentadactyla. Next base: position 19,724,847 of record NC_080020.1, read on the forward strand.
AGATGAGGCAGTAAGACATGGCCTCAGATACCTAGAGCAGAGGCCATAAGTGCTGGGGGGAGTACCAAGGAGGGAAAAGCTGATGTCCAGCTGGGAGCACTGAGGAGGGTTTACAGAACAGTGGAACTAGAGCGGCCTCTGAAGGGTGGAGAGAATAGAAACATGGAGACAGGGGAAGAACACCAGCTGGCAGAACAGAAAAGAAAGGTGCAGAGGAAGGGACTTACCAGCCCAGGATGAGGAGCGGTGAGACTTTCAGGTTTTCTGGACTCTAAGCTAAAACCAACCAGGTCTGGACCTCAGTCTGAGGAGTTTGGACTTGGTTTTCTTGGTCTTGGATATTTGCAAGGGAGGAAATGAATAATGATGAAAAATTATGCCACAGGTCACACATGGATGATTAGCAAGCAGATGACCAAAGGCTGAGCAGTGTTTTGTTTGACTAGCACAATGATTTTTTAAACAGTTGAGTAATTATTTAAAATAAAGCTTTCACATGAAAATCGGAATTTCTAAATTATGTTGAACAATTTTTGGCATTTGGTGTGACAACAAAGGGCTGCAACTGTTCCCTGGACTGGCAGGCATCTTGCTTCCAAGACACTGAACGTGGCTGACTGTGTAGAATCCGTGGGCCCTGAGAACCAGGTCCTGTCACAGTTTGATGTGCTTGCTGCGAGTTAGGTTCACCACTGCATTTTAACTCAGCCCAGGGAAAGCACAAGCATGGTAGGATCCAAAGCAGAAATACCATGAATTCATTACAGCTAGGGGCTCCAGGGCCAAGTCTGTCTTACGAATTGCTTATATTTGCAGCTGTTATTTCCTAAGTTAAAGTTTATAATTGATGTCTTCAACATTTAGACTAATTAAATAATGCTATACTTTGTTTCAAAAAGAACTTGACAATTTAAGTGAATTTGTCCTAATGACACAAATATTATTACACAAAATAAGAAAAAATGAGAAGAGGTTTTGAAAGGTTGTTTGTTACTTTGGGATTACAATCCTGACATGACTCAATATTGTTTATAATGACAAGCCCTTTGTTGATAATAACGTACCCTCAAAATCGAGTTGTCCCAGACATGAAACAACAAGCCACTCTTGAAATTTATCAGGCTCTGCACAGAAATCATCTCACCTGAAAGAATCTCTCCTTTTAGTGAAGAAGCATGACATCTGCCACAAAGTTCATTCACCAAAGGCGTTGAAAATTGACTATATATAAAGAGAATTGAGAGACAATGGTAATATCCATAGTTACTAACTGTTCAGTGTTTCCTAGAGAGCATTTTTTGCAGGGCATTTATTAGTCTGTGACCTTGGCCGAAATCCTCAGCTTCTCTGTTCCACAGCTTCCTCACATGTAAATTGGGATAATGACAGAACCTGCTTCATAGGATTGTCATGATTATAAAATAGGCTTGCATATGGAAACCACTAGTGCCTGGAACAGTAAGTAACACTTAAGTGTCTCTTATAGCTTTTACTGACTGCCTGGAACTAGCTTCTGCAATTTGCATGTTATCTAATATAATTTAATTTTTTAACAACTTTCTTGTAAGTACATTTTTGCATTTTTATAGATGAGGAATCAGAGGCACAGGGAGATTAAATAATTGGCCTAGAATTTCACAGCTAATAAGGAGGCAGAGATCTGAACCTACGTTTGTCTGACATTGAACCGCGGTCATATGCTAGTATCAGACCAGATCTCTCACTTTCATCGAAACTGTTGTGTTCCTGGTGGAAATGTTGAACTTCAAAAATATTAGTGAAGAGGACTATTTCCATCTCTCCACATTTCAACCAAGCATCTTCAACCTGGCTTTTAACACCTTTCTTTCAGTATCTTCAGCTTTATTGCATAGTATGTCCTTACAAAAACTCTGTGCCCTAGCCATAAAATAGCCCAAATTTGTTTTTCCATTTATTTCCACAAGAAACAGTGAAATCACCTATGTAATTTCAGCTGCACAGATGATTACAGAGGGATTCATGGAAGTTCAGTTTGAGATTGTACAACCAGTTGGAGCTGTCATCCATTCCACAAGTACCTGTGTATCCCTCCATGTGCCAGCGAGGCAGCACCGAAGACTCAATTCTGCCATCAAGTTGCTCACCGACTGGTGTGAAAGATGAGGCATGGACAGTCACAGGGGAGTGTGGGCGGTGTTAGGATAAGGGTGCAGAAAGGGTGCTCTGGGAGCTCTTAGCAAAGGGAGGAGGGCGAGGAAGGTGTGTTCAGGGAGGCTTCTGGGAGTGCTGATAACAGCTGAGCCTCCACAAAGGAGGGAACCAAGAGGATGCCTGAGAAAGGGGCTTCTAAACCAAAATTTCCACGAGCAAAGGGCTGAAGGCCTTGACCGATGTGGCCTAATGGGTTAGCTGCAAGAAGTATACTAATGGTGGAGTTGAGGGTCAGATAGGGTTGTGCTGAACTCAGCTCAATAGGGTTTGACTGTGAAAGACCTTGTGCTCCACATTAAGTAGCTTGAGTTCCATTATGAAGATGATAAAGAATTTTGGGTAAGATTGGTGATTAGTATGGCATTTTTACTCGGAGGTGGAGGATATGCTAATGGTAAAAATATGGTGGGCATAGAGTTGGATAGACCACTTAGGAATTTAGGTGAGAAATGACAGACCTCTGAACTAAAGCTAAGGTGGAGCACCTTGAAAGGAAGAAGAGGTACATTCAGGTACAGAGTTCCTGAACATCTGTTCAGGAACTGAAGTGGCCAGATGTGGGGGACGGCAGGGGGAATGAGCAGTGTGGGAAAGGGTGAAGCTAAGTTGATGTCCATTCTTTGACCAGACAACCAAGTTACTCAGTGATGCTTTCCCTGAAATGGGGACCATAGAAAGAAGTACAGATTTCAATGGAAAGTCAGCCAGTTTAGTTGGAAACACATTAAATGTGTGAGTCCTGTGAGGATTTCTTTTGGACTGTTTTGGAGCCAGAAGAATGATACGGTACTAGGGAGAATAGAAGTCTTGGCTGAAGTCATGGGCAAAGATGCAGCCACTGAAAGAAACTTAGCCAGGACTTAAATGCAGTTGATCTAACTTCAAAGCCCTCACTCTTTCTATGACCCATATTGTCATGTCCCAAGGATAACATCTATTTACAACTTTCCATCCTATTTCCTCCACTTGAAATGAACTTCTATCACTGTGTCCTGAGATCCTAGCTGCTCTTCAAATCTCAACTTAAGTTACACATCCTGTACAAGGTTCCCCAGACTGTTAGAGTCAGTATTAATCTTTCCTGCCCATTCTTTCCCTGAATGTTTCCCTGAATATAGCACTTAGAATCTTAAAGACCTAAGAGGGTCTTGAAGGGTCATTTGGCCCATGTTCCACTGTTGAATGGTCCCTTTCTTCAATGACTTCCTTAGGTTCTCTTGCAGCCTTTAACAATTGTACAAGCAAGCAGTTCACACTTTTTAGGGGCAACCTATTCCAAGCAAAGACAATTTCAATTGCCAGACAACTCTTCTTATATCGTATACACTTGTTGAGACTTTCCTTCCACTGGTAACTGCTTTGCCCACCAGAGTCTACCCCTCTTCACAAGTCAGCCCCTCAGCTTTTTAAAAAACCTTTTAATGAACCACTTTTTTTGAGCCTTTTAATGAGCCTTTTAATGAGCCTCTTCCGTGGCTAGACATCCTCAGTTCCTAAAGCTACTCTTCAGGGCATGTTTTGTCTGTTTCCTCACCCTCATTTCAAGGTGCTCCACTTTGTCTATATCCCTCTTCACTTACAAGACTCCGAGCTCAACCCAATGATACAAATTTGACCTAACCACCACCAAACAGAGCAAAACTCTTCATTGTCCTGAACATTTTTTACTACTTAAATGTAGTGTAGTGTTTTATAGATATTCTCATGGCCCTTTTCTATTGACTTCTCCTGAATTCCCTATTACTTATTCTAGTTGGCTTGGATCCTGGTTATCTGTAAGTGTGCCTCTCCTTCTCCTGTCTTTAGATCTATCCAAAAGCATGTATTATCCGTATTTGCAATCACTTTGCTCAGCATAGTACGTTTCATATAGTTGGAGCTTAATAAATGTTGAACCTTCAAATGGGCATTGTTTGCAATTATTTTTCTAAAGTGTATTTCTTTAAAAAGCCACAGCCAAACAGCTACACAATTTTTTCTCTTTTATTGAGTAATGAAACTTTTTTGTCTACTTGAATTATTATCAAAAAAGGATTTATTGAAACAATGTTCTGTTAAGAGAAGATGAACTTTAAATTTGAGTTAAAAACAGAGTAAAAAGAAGACTGAATTTTCTCCATGACAGACTGGAATTTATGCCTCTGCTTTTTCAGAAACATTTCTGAACTCAGCTTTGATCTCTCCGTGTCTCTAAGAACCCCTGTCTCTGCAGTTTTCTATAATTAGTTACTCAGTCAGGCTGAGAGTATGTTCTTCTTATCTGTCTTCCTAGCAAGACTTTCTTAACACAGCACTGAGAATTAATGCAAGTGTCTCAGCTCTGGGTTTCCAAAAGCAGAAAAATTGGGTATTCAAGAGGAACACGCATGCCATTATAATTTTGGGAAAGAAATACTCAAGGAAAAGAAACATATCTGAGTAACTTAAGAATATTCAAATATGAATTTAGCTGTTCACTTGCATCTGAATGACAGATGAAGAATAATGATACTGTGTATGTCAGTAGTCAAGAAACCTAGAATCTCCAGATTAAGGTCACAATGGTCCTGGAATCCAGCACTCAAACAAAAGACTCCCTCTCAGACACCCTCAATCATCATGAGCTAGTCTCTGAGAACTGGCAGCACTTAGGTCTGCATCAGACTTGTGTTTGAACCCTCCTACTTCTAGAGTTGAGATTCCTTAGCTGTAAGATTTAGGACCAACCCTGACCTACTTCCCAGCCTGGCAGTGTGGTCATAATGAATCATTTCCATTTCTTCTGCTGCTGTACTTTATTCCATGTGCACTGTTTCCTAGAGACAAATTATTGGTTGATTACAATGAAGATAGATCTTCTCCATTCAAAACTGACAAGTTTAAAGGGATCATAGACCTCCCTATGTTACATCAAGTTGCCCAAATTAACCTCTTCATTATTTTTAAGGACTGCAGCAGTGAGAGCCCAAAGTATGACCTGGAGAGGGAGTTGGGCATTAGAATACTAATAATCTCCAAACCCAGACCACCCGCTCTCCACCCACATACGTAAATACACAATCTTGTGTATTTTGTGTTTGCTATGTAATTTTGTGTTTGCTATGTAATTTTGCTAACACCTAGAAACATTGCTTCCCATAGCCCTTCCACTGTGGAAATTCTGAAGTCTTCACTGAGCAGAGGCTTCTGAGTCATTTGTAGATACATAGGCTCTTTCATTAATGTCACAAGATTTTTGACTTTAGAATCAGGTATTGATATAGTTGGAGGGCTCACTTAAGAATAGACTGAGAACACTGACTTCAGTGAGACTTCTTGGCCCTTCTCTATCACCTTTTCTAAAATGTTCTCTGACACATTAACATCCACTGGACTTCTGTGTCGTCTTGGTGATGCATAAGATCTCTTCTGACCATATTGGCTGTGAATGCCCCGGACGTTTCAAAAATGAAAGATAAACATTTGCTGCACATCCATTCTTCTATCAAATGAAGCTTGCTGTTAGCTAGGTTTTATACATACATAATCAATTAACTGGAGATTACTTTCCCTCTGAATGAATATAAAACCAAGCCTCCCTGAAAGATATCACAAAGATGAATCCACAAATATTTTCTTTAAGTGCAAAGATTTTGAGTGAATTATAATGTCTTTATCTGGGGTTTAATGCTACTGCTGCCTTTAACAGCCTTAACTACTTGTTCATTCTTGAAAATGGTTTTATCTGCTTGCAGCCCCTCAAAAGTAATTGAGCCAAGACTCCTTGTTCACAGACAGGAACCAAAGAAGACGATGGAGAGAAATTCATTATTAAATAAAAGTAAAGGTAAACAATGGTAGCATCATATTTATTAAATAATTTAGCAAATATTGAGTATGTGTATGCCAGGCACAGAGTGAGATACTGAGTTTTAATTATTTAAAACAAACTTGGTCTCTGCCGTCATGGAGCTTACAACAAAATATAAAACAATGATTATTATACACAAAATCAGAAACCTCTGGTTTCCACTCCTGGCTTTGCTTCCAGCTATGTTGGCCAAGTTGTTTATTTTCTCTGGGCCTCAACTTTCCCATCTAAAATGAATGAACTGCTGGATACCAATTCTTCATTGATTTGCAGTTCTCTGGATTTTACTTTTTCCCTTGTGAAAATTGATTTCACCAGCCCTAAGTTAGGTACCTTCTAGTTCTTCTACCTTGTGATTTCATGAGCTCTATGTTGAACTGTCTTTGTAGTGAGAAACTGTTTATCAGTTATAGATCTTGTTTATCTGTCCTTTATGAATCTCCAAAAGGAAGTTTAAGAATATGCTGGCAGTTAGAATACCTCCTGTTCAATGCATTTCCATAGCATCCCACTATTTTTGTCCAGCATTTCATTTTAGTGCTTCTATTTATGACTATTCAGTTCATTTTTATTAAATAAATATATTCTTTATTCAGCCAAGAGGAATAATTTGGGGTACAAAATGTTCATGATATATAATACTACACATTTCTATTTTACTTCCGGCAGCCTTCTTGTTTTACATACACATTATTGACTCTTTGTTGATATTGTGATCTTCTGAGGTTTAATATTTTTGTTGGATTTCCTTAATAAGTGGTTATTTCCTTTGGTTAGTATATAATTCAAATATACATTATCGTGGTTAAGGTAATTTTTTTTTACTTCTCAAATTCCCTCCTTGAATCCATTTACATTTGCTGCTTCCCATTTCCCTCTCTCTGCTCTCAATTTCCTCTCTTAGGCCAACCAATTTTTGAAAACAATGGTCTGTAGTTTAGTGACTTCATTATGTGCTCACCTCTGGACTCCAGGATGCATATTTCCAGGTCACCCTGATTTATTCAGATTTTTAAGCATTTAATAGCTATTTGTGCCAGGTCTTCATTACTTCCTAATTCTGCAAATTCCATTTCTTTATTTATCTTGCCAAAGACAGAGTTGAAAAAGGAGTTCATTATCTCAGCTGTTTTTTTTTTATCTATCTCAGCTGTTTTAAAGTTATTATTAATTTTACTCCTTCCCTTATTTGTTAATGGCTCTACATATGCTCAGATATTTCTTTTCCCTGGCACAGCTGTAAAGCACCTTCTTACTCCCTTTAATGTATTTGGCCAACATCACCATTATTCCTGTTGGCTGTCCTTCCATTCCATTCCTGGGAATCCTGAAGGATTTTTGTATCTTGTGGAGAAAAAAGTAGGGAAAGGGGCAGATCCATGTCTGTGGTTTGCCTTAGAAGAAAAAAATTATAAATTTATGTATAACTGTATCATGGGACAAAGCTGGCAAATACTATAAATATCACAAAACAATAAAAAAGGATTTTCTCAACTAAGTGCCTGGCACATGGCTCTAAGCCTTTCTTTCCTGCATTTTTCAGCTGTAAACTCTTTGGTGACCTCCTCATATACTGATGATTTTTTAATTGATAGGGTTGCCAGATTTATCATGTTTAGACAAATTTGAATTCCATGCCATACTGCTAATAGTCATACTAAAAATTACTTGTTGATCTGAAATTCATATTTAACCAGCATCATTTTTTAATCTGGCAACCCTAGTTATATCAATGTCTACAAAAGACAGAAAAATAATTTAGTCTCTCCTCTAGGCTAGTCAAAGACTTTTTCTTTTATTGGCAGTCCAGGAGCATTTCTGCAGGTTCATAACTTGTTACTGGAAATGTATGCCAAACTTTAGAATTATCAAACTTGTGAAAACTATATCATTTCCTTTGTAAATGAGCTGTAATATTTCGAAGACTTTCTCCAAAGGTAGCTTCTAGCTCTGTCCGTATGAAACATTCTTTTTCCTCCCCCAGCCAGATCTTTCTGTTGCTGGCATCAAGGGACATATCCATGTGACAATATGAACTATGGCCCTGTGACAGTGAACTTCCTAAATATTTCTACTGTATTCAACCCAAAGTTATTCCTAGCTTAACTTCCCCTTAGTCTGATCCCAAAATGTCCGTGATTCATCCAGTGCCACCTGAGTGGAGAGGAAGACGGAATGGAGAGAGCCAGTGGTCTTGACTGATTGTGGTTTAAAAAGCTAGGTTTGCAACTTTAACAAAACATACCACATGAGAACAAGTTAGTCTGGGCCTCTCTTGTGTTTTGGAAGGGAACTTGAGCAAGTGAGAGGGCCTAAAATTTAAACTCTCAAAGGTTCATGGTAAGCCTGCTTCTAGCAGGGTATGTGTATGTGTAGCAGGGAAGGGGGCTGTGTTTCCGTACTTCCCATTTCCAGTATAGTAGGTTCTCATTTCTCATCTGCTCATTCCCTTCTTTCTCTCTCTCCTTCCCTTCCTCCTTTCCTTCTCATTCTCTCTCCTCTCCCCATTTGCTTTTCTCTTGATACCCTGTGCATATTTCAGTATGAAAACTTATTTTTCCATGGACAGAATCTACTGGACCTCGACGATGTTATCTGATGATTCTTCAGACTGTTTCCCAACTTCTGGATTTTAATACATCCTCTCAATGTTCCTAATGCACTACCACTCAGTTCTCCAAGCTGAAATTCTTTGAAACCTGAAACTCTTCTAGGACGGGGACCCTTGTAGCTATTCCTTGCTCTGCTGAAGTCAGATTGCCCCTTCTCTGGGACATTAAGCTTTCTTAAGAGTCTTGCATTTTCTGTGGCTTTGTTTTAGTTAGGAAGGTCCTCCTATGGTAGGCTTTCTACTTATGACTAGACCTGTGCATATCTTTAGGGTTGGCAGGGTGTTGAGTGTTATCTGAGTCCCAGATCTCCTAGACCATGAAACCGAGATGTTTACATCCTGTGAGGCCTTTAGTCTGAGCCTCTAAGTTAGGAATTAGTGTGAGAAGCTCCTGATAACAGTATATAGAATCAGTTTGAATGAAAGTAAAAGTTGAATTATGCTGCTACCATTCATAATAGCTATTGCTTGTACAGCATTATTTGATTTAATCCTCACAATGGCCCAGTGGGAATAAAAATTATCTTCATTTGCAAGGAGACAGAGACTACAAATTTGCTCAGTCCTGTATATAGTAGGTGGTAGATAGGGGATTCAAATCTCGATTTGTCTGATTTTAAAATCCATGCTTTAATCATGAAGTAATGCTACATATATCACAGGGTTTCCAGTGGGACTGATCATTTCAAAACTAGAAGATATCCAGTTTAGAGAGTTTCAAGCATCTTCTGCCTGCTAGAAAAGAGACTGATACTGGACTTGGAGCAGATGCTCTCTTTGTTTTAATTGACATCACTCTGGGGGGACTAGAGAGACTTACGGTGGGAGACAAACATCCACCAAAGTGGGTCTTCGACTCAGTGAAGATGCCTGCTTCCAGTTTGAAGGCATAACGAATTCTGCTTAGTAGTGTAAATTGAAGGTTTTACTAGACCCCTTTTGAAGAGGTCGAAAGTTCACATTCAGGTCCCTAAATTTGCAGTAGACAACCCTAATCCCTTACTTCTGTTTATCCATTGTGCTACTTATTCCTTCTTGGAACAGCCTCTCCTTTCCTTTGGTCTGACCTATCACTCCATTTGGATATATAAGCCTATATCTACTCAACTGTAGTAATTGGCCTCGGATGCTCATGTGACCAGTGGTGGATCAGATTCCTTTCACCTCTCCCTTTCGGGTGCTAAAATGGAGACAACTGCCTTTAGAGTTGTCTGCACCCATGAAACCCTCAATCTTCCACCTACTACATGGAAGAATTCTTTACAGAGTAAGAGAGTGGCATAATGTATAAAGAGAGAAGAAAGGAATCAAGATGTGACAGTGGGTATGTGTGTGGCATCCTTAGGGATCTTCATCTAAGGACTTCCTAGTTATACGAGCTGAGCAACTTCCTCTTCAGAATATTTGTTTACAAGACCCTGGAAACCAAGACACAGCCAGCATGGACATCGGGTAGGCCCAACTTCTTTACTTAATGACAGAGGAAATAATGCAAAAAAATATGGACTGAACCTAAAACAGTGCAAACTGGGCCAGGCTCCACATTTTGCAAATGTCAACATATTAAAACCTCAGGAGCTAGGCCTTTGGAATGTTGTTCTATTTTAATTTTGTGATTCTCAGGCCAGCTTCTAGCCTGTGAGTAGAGGTTTCTTCCTGAAAAGAATGTATCTGCAAATGGTCAAATTGTGTTGTGAATTGCTGAGCTCTGGGGCAAGACGTAATAAGCTGCTTGGGCTTCTGGAGGGGAAGTCTGCAGGAAAGCCTTTCTCTTCTCCCTAGGATTAAGAAAGTAAGAGCCCAGAGGGGACTGGACTCTGAGGCCAGAAATCTGAAGCATGCTCAGTCCTTGATGTGAGGTGGAGTCTCTGTCTGGGGGAAGACTGGGGCCAGGCAGGAGGTTATGCTCTGGGATGTCAGTGGCAATCACCAGTGGAGAACAGTAAACCAAGAGAGTGTGAGCTGATGCTGCTCATCTATAGCAGAGGCAGCCACCGATGATGTGGCAGGCAGGAACAGCTTGCAAAGGACCAGCTCCCAAACATAGCCTTCTGGGGAACTCAGAAATAGCAGGGTAATCATTTTGAAGGGAGATACTTTCTGGATATTAGGCAAATAGGGGCTTCAGGAGAAAATAAGTATGAGTTTATTTTGTATGCAAAGGCTAGCAAGGACAGGAGCATTTAGGTTTTATATAGAAGTGATGTTCAATACCTAATTCCTAATGGCTATTGCTAATTATATTTTCAGAGACCTGCCAGCAGGGAGCTCTCTTCTAACAGGAGTGCTCAGTTCTGAAGCTTCTGCCAACCCTCTATTAAACAGACTAGTTGCGATGGAATGGTGCCAGGAAATTACTGATCTCAGTACCATCTCCTCTTGGTGGTAGCTGTCATTATAGGCCATAGTTGATGTACTTTAATTAAAATGGAGATGGTGTTCTTTAAACTTGAACTCTGGGTTGGTTCATGTAGTTGGCACTATTTTTTTTAAAGGGAAGTAAATAAAACTGACATTTTCATTCTTAGTACACCTAGCTCAGATTACGTTTCCAAATCAGCTCTCTGCCTAAAAACTAGATCTCACTGGCATGCTAATTCTTGTCATATAACAATGATAATCACATACAGTATTTGGATACCACTTTAACATTTACAAAGAGTTTGCAAGTCCTTTATCTTTTTTGTCCATCAACAGCCCAGTAAAGCCCACAGGGTCAGAACTATCAGTTATTCTGGTGTGCGCATGGCACAATTAGGTTAATGAAGTGAAGTCTCTTGCCTAAGGTCACAGAGGTGGTAAACAGTGTTCCCCTGCCTTTTGGATCTGGATACTGCTATCAGGCTCTCTATTTCCTACTTAAATTTTGCTGGTGGCACTCATTCCTTTGATATGCTGTAACTCTCATTCTAATGAGGTTAGCAAGGCCTCTGGGCAGACGAAGCCATTCACCTTGGATTTCACACCACAGTGAGTACAGAGATGGAGCTATAACACTGAGTGGGGAGGAGTGGGTAAACTGGATGTGACTTACATTCTGTCACATGGAGAAGACAGTTGTCCTTCTCAAGAATTAATTTCCCCATATATAAAGTAAAAATCCTTGACTAAATGACATTTAATTTCCTTCTACCCTATGCATGTCCATTCTTCTACTTCCTGTCATTGCTTGCAGAGCCAAGGCCAATTATCCATCTCTAGGTGTTTTACTCCATGCTGCTTGTTTGCATTAAATACTTTGACCATATTTCTACTTTATGTTTTTGAAGAAATGAGATTAGATTTAGTAGAAATACTTGCAATTATCTTCATGTAAAATCTTTTTATATATCTGTGCCTCAAAAAGGTTTAGGACAATCTAGTTAGTTTGACCTAATATCCTTATATTCCTAAGATAACAAATATTTTATAACATGTTGGGTTCCATTGCACCTTTATTATAATGTTTTGAATCCAGTTTATAAGGGATTTAGAGAAATTTATAGTCCTTGGGATACATCTCATTTATTAAGATCATGTATTACCATAATTCGGTTACCACCCAATGATATTCCTCTGCAAAAAGCCTCCCAGGAGGCTTTGCTAGCACAACTCTTTGCAGTTAAAAAGTTCATTGGAATAGCTTTGTATGCACGTGAGGCAGGGTGTTTCTGCCACCAAAACTGAGAGACCACCAAAACTTTTATGGGCTGAGTTGAGAACCTCCAAAATTCTTATGTTGAAGCCCTAACTCCCCTATCTGAAAATGTGACTGCATTCAGAGAAAGGGCCTCTAAAGAGGTGATTAAGATAAATGAGGCTGTTAGGATGAGCCCCAATCCAATCCAGCTGCTGTTCTTATAAAAAGAGGAGATTAAGACATACAGATGATACTAAGGATGCACATGCATTGAGAAAATGCCATGTGACATGGCAACAAGTGTTGCCATCTGCAAGCCTAGACGGGAGGTCTCATAGGAAATCATACCTGCCAACACCTCGATCTTGGACTTTAAGTCTCCATACTGGTAGATAATAAATTTGTGTTGTTTAAGCCACCTACTTGTAGTATATTGTTGTGGCAGACTGGCCTTACTCATATTTTTAATTCTGTAATGTCAGTGAAGAATTTTATTCACAGCCGCCTCCATAGGGATGAACCCATGGTAACACAGAGGACCCCTGGAGTGGGTGATGTGTACCCCACAGCACTAGACAATGCGGGCCTTCCTTTTTTCATCCCCACCATGCTCCATGGTATACCCAGTGGCCTCTCCTCAACTTTTCCCATCATGAAAACTGAATGATCTGAGATGGTATTTTATACTTACTTATTGGCACGTTATATGCTTTGGGTTTTTTTCCCCATTTTCATTCAATAAATATTTCTTAAGCATCCAGTGTGTGCCAGATGGTAGAGATACACCAAAGAATGGATCAAATGAAAGTCCCTACATGTATGGAGTTCTCACTCTAGAAAGGGGAGAGAGATGAAAAAAGAAAAAAAGTGAAATATCTTAATATTTAAGACAGTGGTGACTATAAGGAAAAATAAGGCTGGTAAAACATGAGATGGCCAGGAGGCAACATGAACAAGACTGGTCATGTGTGGCATCAAAATCTCTGTCGTATAAAGTAGCAGGAATATCAGCAAGTGATGGAGCAGAAATGTAGGGGGAGAGGAGGCAGAGAATGACCTATGACCTATGGCCCATTACAGGCTGGCCTCAAAGATCAGCCTGATTAAGTATTTTATAGGGTAAATTAGTGCTGGGAGGGACAGTCTTCCATGATGATCCCCGTTTTCCCAGGAAGGAAGGCCAGAGGCCAGGTCCATCAAGGCTCACAGTGCCTCATCACTAGCACTGAATGACTGGACTTCCTTGGTTCTGACAATTTCTTAGACTTGGGCTCCCTCAGTTTAGACTAGCTACATGGATAGAAGCAGACTCTTCATGACAGGAAAGCCAAAATCCTATCTGAGAATGTCAGTCTCTTCTTATCTCCTTTTAAGTCAGCTCTTCATCAGTGTCTGTCCCATTTTGCTAAATATGTGATGTTTTTTGACAAGTTTACCATCATTTTAGCCTAGCATTTAATACATTTATTTTGTCAATGGATACCTCTAACTTGTGATATTATGGGTGATAATTTCTTCTTCTTTTTACTTACCTGATTTTCTACCATAAATAAGTGCTACCTGTGTAAAAGGAAAAGTTTACATATATAATACACATTTGACAAACAAAGCACAAACAGCAGGAACGGAGACATCATTAACAAACCCCTACAACTCTATCACCATGATTCGCTGTTGTGCATAAAACTGCAATATTTCCAGAGTCTCTCTCCTGACCCTAGTGCATCTCCATATCAATAGGTGTTTCCAAGGGGTGGAGAGAAGTAGTTCATTTCCGTATGAATAGGTAATTACAAGGGCCAATGAGGGCTCATCTGGACCTGAGAGGTTGGGTGGGGCCTCTTCTGCAGCCCAGTCACAGAGACAGGGCGGAGCAGAAGTGGACTGCTTGTTAAGAAACAAACAGGTTTCTCCCACTTTATTTCTCCCTTTGACTGATTTTGGTTTCAATAAGTACTTTACCCAGGGATTTCTGCCTGTCCCTGGAGTTACAGCTGTTTAAGTTATTTTCATTTATTTTCATTCCTTATCAGATGTGCACACATATTGAAACAGGGCTTTGGGGAGAAGAGGAATAAAAAGAACTAACATTTTTGAGGATCTTTTATGAGCAAGGTATCTGCAAAGTATAGATATCTCAATTAATCTTTGTCATAATCTTACAAGTCCTCTGTTGTACAGATAATGAGACTGAGGCTCAAAGAAGTTAAATAACTTACCAAAGATTACACAGCCAGAGAGCAGTTTGAACCCGGCAGTCCAGGATCTCACCACTCCAGGGTGTACCCACCTCATGAGCCCAGGTATGTGAGGAGCTAGGCATGGTAAAGACAGCTTTGGGACCCACAGTGTGGCCCTAGAATTCTGTAATGTTAAGACTCTTGAACAGAGGTGACAAAAACAGTTTGCAGATTGGCAGAAAACATTCTTTGGAAGTTGGACAGGGTTGACATGTCTGTATGTAATCTTGAGATACTTGTTGATTGTCCATGAGAAGAGACTCATCATTCCACCATCCAATGGGATGGTGTCACTCAACTGGCTTCCAAACTTTCCCAGGGGAGAAATTCCCATACCTTATTACAGTCTTAGAGATAAGCAGGTGTTTATCAAACACTTGTGTTTATATGCTCTATGTCTATCTTCTTGATCACTAGGTCTTCCATGAGCACCTCTGTCCCTGGTTTGCAGCTCAGTGTTTGCCATGTATTATACAATTAGTGAAAAAAAATTGTTGAATGAAGGAATAAATTACTTAAGAGGGGTAACTGTAAGGAAATGGGAGAAGCAAGTCACAAAGTGAAAGTCTTTGAGAAAGCCCCTCTCACCTCCACTAGGATGTCATTGGCCCTCACCGAAGCCGTGAAGTTGGTGTTGGTGGACCTGGGAATAATCATTTGCTGGGCGTGACTGCGCTCAGTGAGCTGTCGTTGCTACTGATGCAGGAACTGTTCTCAAAGGCATTTGGCCTTGGGGCACTGTGCAGCATGTACAGCAATGACACGGAAACGTTACCACGATCTGGGCCCCTGTCAGGAGAGGAGAGAAGAAACTGGCCTGCAGGCAGGAATGCACTGGCTGTCATTTGGTTACTTTTCTATTATATTCACACTGTTTTTCCCTTCCACAGGCTACTGGGGATTAAATATAACTCATAGTTCTTGTAATTCTAATGTAGTTATAGTTAAAAACTTGCCTTTTGCTTTGTAATGCTTCAGAGTTATATTTAATGGTATATTTGTTTACCATGTTTTTTTCTTTATGTCCAGAACTATATACTGATCTATGTTTTATATTGTTTTTATTAGCAGTAGTGAATTAGGTAATTTTATATCTAAAAGTGATCTTTTCAGTCAACTGATCCAACTCTCAGTTCAAAGATGCAGAAGCTTCAATTTAGGAAACTTAATGCACTCATCTATGTTTGGGTGAATTTGCATCAAGGCGTGAAGTAGGACCCACAACTCTGTCTTTTAACCCCGTGCTCTTTCCACCTCACACCTGTGCTGTCAAGACTGCTGAAGAAAACTTCACCTGGATATTAATTTGTGCCATGCACACCCATGGTCTCCAACTTTATTTACACCATCAGTTTTCTTGGAAGGAGAAGCTAAATACAGAAACAAAATTTTGCCTATTAACTTTCACATCCAGCTGCTAACACTACATGTTGCAATGTGTTAGGAAGGACTGAAAAAGGGTGGAGTGTTCTTTAACAAAACTCTTGTTAATATAGCATTACTGTGTGTACTTTGCAGGATAAAATGAATTCAGAAAGAAATAATCCTTTCTTCCTGTTTGGCATGTTGAGCTAGAAAACTTGTTTGTGAAAGATAACTACTACTTTTATAAGTTAGGGAACAGAGAAATTATTATTATTATTATTATTATTATTATTATTATTACCTATTTTAACTAGATTTAAGGTAATACTACTTAGATAAGTCAAAACATACATTTAATTTTATTTCACTAAAAATTTATTGCCCTGTTTTACCCTCTAATTTTTAATCTATTTCCTTTTGCTTGCAGATATACTCCTAGTGACTAAAATATCAACTGGTGTAGAATAAGCACTCTGTAAATGTTTAATAAAAATGTGAAATATTTGTCAAGTATTTTTTAGAAAGTGACTTCCTGATGGCCTAAGTAGGAATCACTACTATACAATGGGTAGCATAAGAGGCTAGCATGATATAAAGAGTTATTTCACTATGATATAAAGAGTTAGTTTTTTTGAATCATTAATTTCAAGGATTTTATTTCTAAAAATTCCATTTGGAAGAGAAAAAATTGGGCTTGTTTCTGCTCACGTAGCTTCTCATTTGCTCTGATACTACATAGTCTTAGTATATGAAGCTCTCAGTGTTTGGACTTCATGCAGTTCTGTGGGTGCATTTAAGCAAACATGTGAGAAAGACTTGCTATTTAAATAGCTGAAAAATGACATTTAGAATTAACTTTATCTCCAAACACTTGGTTTCAAAAGCCTAGTCATGAAACACTGTCACTGGGGAAAACAGAAATAGAGAGTGATTTATTTCCTTAACTAGATTTCATTAAATGTGACTGTTTACTCACCTTTTCCACTTCTGATGGACTGACTTTTTAGTTATCATTAATGGACTCATTTAGATGTTTTCCCCTATAGACCTTGTGCTGCAAATTTCTTTTTATCTCCAATTCGTGGGAAAATATTCTTTTTGCAGAGATAAAATGACTGGAAATGTACTTTATAAAATGAGATATGAGGTCAAAAGTTAAATGGGAGGTCAAAAGGAACCACTGAATGGACCTGAAAAGAACACACTCACGTACACACACGAATAAATCACATGTGTAGTATAGGCACGTGTTGCCAAAAGAGAGAAATGTCTCATGTTTTTGCCATGGTTTATTCTTTCTAAGTACTTTTATACCTCATGGTATTCGATCTTTAGGCCAGCTCTGCAAGGAATGCAAGATGGGTGTTACTATCTCCTTTTTTAAATAAATGAGGAAAATGAGGAAAAAGGTCCAAAGTATGATGAGAGGCTGTGGGTAGTTGAATCAAGACAAGTCAGGAATAGGATCAGAGTTACACAGATAATGACGGCTGAGGACGCTGCATGCTGGGCAGGCAAGGCCATTTCCAGGGAGGGCAGACAGCCACTCCACTGCTCTTCCACGGTCACCGCAAAGTTGGTCCTCTAAGGGTGCAGCGGAAACACTAATGACGGTAACTCACATCACATGATGCTGTACAAGCTATGGAATGCTGCTGTATACCTTGTCATGTTAGCTTAGTGATAGTGGAGAAAATGGAGCTAGGAAAGTGATAAGGAAGTTTTCTTCACAAAGAGGATGTGTACGCAAATCCCAAGCTCTGCAGCAAAGACGTATCACGCAGTTTATAACCCTGGGGCTCCAAAGGGTGTCACGAGCCAAGGTGAAGCGGGTAGGGGGAGAAAGAGAGGATGCAGAAGAAGTTCAAAAACAGAAGAGCCCAGGACAGGCAGGACCAGGAGAAATAGGTTGGATGATCAGAGCCAGGGGGACTGGAACCCGGCACGTGTCACGGATCAAGATGCAGGCTGAGCTGAGAAGCTGGGAACAGCTGGGCTGGCATTTCCTGAGCCTGGGAGCCTGGGAGACACTGACCAAGTTTGTGGATCAGGTGGCTGACACGGAGGAAATTCTCACTTGAAGCCAATGGAAATGGGCTTGAGGTCGAACAAAACCAAAGATCCACTCCCTTTTTCAAAGAGAAAGGCACGAAGGAGAGTCCAGCCCAAGCTGGGGGCGGAAGTATAACGTCCCCATTGGTCTCTAAAGGAAAGGCTCCGGAACAGGAAGAGGGGGGAATACAGGGAAATTCCTGGAAGGGCTTCAGCGCTGCTCACCCTGTGCTAAGTGGCCTGAATCTTGGAAGTCTCTGTGCTTGAGATGAATGTCTGATTTCTAGTTCCTTCGCTGAAGCCCCCAGCAGTTAAATGTTTAGTATGTGGCACCAAGGCGGACTTGACGGCCGTGCTAGAGCTGCACACCCAGTGCTGCGGGTCACAGGGGCTTTCACAAACCTGATTAAAGTCAGATAAAATAAACTCCAGTTCCTCGGTCACCGTAGCCACATTTCAGGCACTCAGTAGTCCCATGAGACCACCTATTGGACTGCCCATACATGGAACATTTTTATAATCACAGAAAATTCCTGTCAGACAGCAGTGCTCTAGGGGAAAAAGACAAACGGAGGCCCTGAATCTAAAGTTATCATCCGAGAGGAGAAAATGCCTCCTGAGGATTTCTGGGTGGATTCTCAAGATGGCAGAATCCTGCAGGAACAAAGATCCCTCTCTCCACTCTAGAGCTGTTGCAGTTTGTCCAACATCCAAGCCCCTCAAGTTTCCCTGTCCTCTTTCCTCTCCTCCCCTTTTAATACTCTCTGCTGCAGAAAGCAACAGGACAAACAAAATAAACAGAGTAAGAAACTGTACGGTCCCATCAGCAGGGCCCCTTTGAAGATGTGTATAACCTCATGCTCGAAGGTTTGTAAATATCTGCAGATCTTTTCATGCCTGCCTGGGGATCACTAACACTACTTTAAAGAATGTTAGGATTCTCCTAATATATGTCCCTGGTAACCACAAATAGGTCATGCCGTTACACATTCCAGTTTACTATCCCAGTTATAATCATCTAATCAACAGGCTAACTCATCACTTCTTATTGAAAAATGGGTGGGACAGAGTTGTGGCAGTCACCAGGCTGGAGAAAACCCACACATGCCACGTGCAGGCCATTCTCTGGTGAGAGAAATGGATGGGAATAATTACCACGAAAAAAAATATTTTTACTGACAGTTGAGGGCAGTTAGTTTCCCAGGGAGAAGTGCTGGTGGCAAGGGCTTTGCACAGGGAGGCCTTTGTCATTTTATGGATGCTCATCCGTCAACTGCCAGCATGTTTCAAAGGGACTCAGGCTATAATGTTTTCCTCTGCACCTTTCCCATCACGGTGGCCCAAATTTTCCAGCCTAACCATCCGTCTTCCTATTTGCCTAGTTTGGTTGCTCACAATGAGCAGGGATGTAGTGGTGTTTCTGCAGCTGCAAAGAGAAGAAGATGGAGGTTGTCCAGAGGGGAAGAGCTGGAAGGAGGGGGAGACTCAAAGGCTTCACTTAGCATATCTATGGAAGGACTTCTTCCCAGGGAGACTTTTTGTCTATACCATTGTTCCTTAGGAAAAAAGGGTTGAGCCAAGTGTGAGGTTGGCAGGACAGAAGTAGGGGATGTAACAAGGTGCAGTAAATCATAACACTACCACCCCCCTACCTACACACACATCCCTTAGAGTTCTTAGGGCCCCCACCCAAGACTCAGAGTCACCGCAGATGATCAGGTACTACCATGATCATCTGCGGCGACTATGAGTCATGTCACAGTTCTATTTGTCCTGTGTCAGTGTAAATACCGTAAAACATTTTTGGCAACTAAAGTAGCAGTAAACTATGAACATCAGTAGGCTCAAATTCTGAATTATCCATGTTCTTGATAGACCCTGGTTAAGCCTGTTCAGCTTTCTGAATGCTATAAAACAGGAATTGTACAACTATCTCCAGTGTAGTTGTTTGAGTGTTAAATGAGATAATGTGAACAGAGAGCCTGTTAAACCTTTGGCTTTGTCTTACCATTCTCCTTGGCAAGATTTTCCCCATAAATCTCATTCTTGGTCACTGTCATTTCTCTGGGACTTCACTTCCAAATTTGCCCATTTTTTCCATTCTCTCCTCATCTTGCATGGCAGGCTGAGCTCACAGACAGCCACCCACAGGCCTGGATCTGCAGCCCCAGCAAGCTCTCACTCACAGGATGGGACAGACAACTAGAAAGGCAAAACATTCCTTAGGTTCCTTTATTTCTCCTGGAAATTGTCCACTTATGCCTTTCAGCCATTTTTTTAACAGGATGCTTTTCATACTGATTTTTGAGAAATTTTTATATGATCAGCTTATTAGACCTTTATTTGTCTTATGCCTAATTCCCCTTGCCCCCATTTACCTTATAACTTAGGGCCTTTTTACATAAAACTTTAAATTCCAGGCTGCATGTGCCATCTTTTGTCTTTGCAGTTTCTCCTTCTATTCCATGTTGCTAAAGTCTTCATCATCCTAAGATCTGACAAACCTTTCTTTTTTTTTTTTTCAACATATGATGTTTAACTGACTGCTATTAAATTTTAGCTTTCTATAATATGGAATATGCTACTGTGCGTTTTGGGAAGTCAAAAAGCAAGACACTTCCTTTCCCATTTCCAAGACAGTAAGCTGTGGATACCAGGCTGCAGCTTGGCCAGTTGGCGTCTTCCAGCCAGGATCCTGGGGTTAGTAAAGTAAAAAACAAAAACAGCTTCAAGTTCACTTCAGGGGTTGTGACTCTATATTGGGTCCAGAGCTAGTCAGCTGTGGCATTCAGTATTAAGGGTCAGAGGCCACAGGCCATCAGGTTACTTCTGTGTGCAGGCAGTGACTAGCCTAGAGAGTGCCCTTGCACAAATTAGAGAGAGGCATACCTCCATGTGGGCGCAGGTCCTGGAGGCACAGCCTGTCAAATAGATGGAGTTTTTGTGTGAAGACATAGGCATCTTTTTCTCTGGGATGATGTTACACACAGCAGGATGCGTGGCTTGGTGAGCAGGAGGTGGGCTTGATTTCAGCCTCTAATCCTCTCAAACAAATTCCTTTGGGCAGGGCACAACCTGCTTAACCATAATAGGTGGCCCTAGATGTTTCCGAAGACAGTTTCATGGGGTTTTCAGTAATTGTGTCATCTACCTAAAAACCTTCCAATAAATTTCTTTTCAGCTTAAACTATAGAGTCAGTTTCCATTTTTAACAACCAAGAACCTGGATTGGTACAATGGTCATCTAGCTGTATGTATGTATATTATTTTTACTTATTCACATATAACAAATTGTTAGCCAGTAGACCTAGCAACATCTAGTTGATATATCTATTTCTCCTATTAATTTGATATGCCACCTGTATAGCACACTATTTTGTTATATGCTAAGGAATTTTATATGCTTGTAGATTTTCTTCCTGCCCCATTTATCTGTTCGTTCTTGTTGCAGCAGGTCCTCCTTCCTCAGCCCACCATGTAGATGCCCACTTCCAGAGCTCAGCCCTAAGACTGGAAGGCCAGGAAGTGCAGACAGATTCATGCATTGGAGAAAGGAAACCGAGACAGTTCTTGCCTGACAATCTCCTTTTCCCTGAGCAATAGGAAGGCAGGTCAAGGAGACCCAGCAACCGGCCTCGAAGCACGAGCAGACCTTTCTGGAAACAGCTTTGGGAGGCACACAGAGGGTGCAGGTTCCTATCTGAATGCAAACCCCTAGAGCACAGGGGTATATACCTCTCTTTCTTTACAGTCTGGCATAAAATCTACAGGAGTTTAATACACCGGCAAGAGAAATGGTTCCCTATGACAACGTCTGAGTGGTTTGCTATGGTGTTTAAATAAAATAAATTTTGAAATAGATGAGAAATATCATTAAGCTTCCTACCAATGTGCTCTCATATTAAATGTCAGCAGATTTAATGGCAGAAAAGAATTCACAAAAAAGAGTGCGTCACATCCCAGGCCCCATTTTCCTTGGCAAGTTGTGGCAATAAGAGAGAGAAAATAGGTGGATAGGAAATGCTGCTACATAGCTCCGTCTAAATCAATTGACCATTTCTTGCACCTGCAAGCCCAATGGGCTCATGAGAGCATTTGAGAGCACAGATGCCAGAGAAGATGGCCCAACTCAGTCCTGGCTCCATGACTTCCTGGCTCTGTGACCTTGGACACATCCTAGCTATGTGTCTTTTCTCACTTGTAAAGTAAGTTGGTTTTGAAGCTAGGTGAAGCTCTTACAAGAGTGCCTTACGCATAATGTGCATAAATGTTAGCCATTGCTCTCTCATGTGGCCCAGGCAGGGCTATAGATACTGGCAATGCTGTGACCTCTGTTTCTGTGCGCAGGGCCCAGGTGTGTTCTGAGTTCTAGGAGCTCCATGAGGATGGCTGACGATTGTTACGAATATCCTGCTCTGTGATACACTGAGAATGGCAATCTTCCCAGTGCTGAGATGGGACTGGACTCTATCAGCCTGCTTTTAAACCACTGTCATAAGATCCGAATGGATGCCCTAGAGACTACTGCAGGCTGTAGGATAAGCAGTTTTCATGTGATGGAAAATGGAAGCTTGTGATGACACAATTTCAGCATTCCAAATGAGGTATACTCTTAACTGACAGCTAACCTTGTTATCCAGTTGTTGCAGGAAAGAAGGGAGGATTAACCCCTCCAAAATCAAAGTCATTGTTGGAAAACTCATCTCTGCTTCAATCTGATCATCCTTCATAGCAACTCACTTCACTTAGAAGAGTGATAAAAATTGTCTTGCTTATTTTGTTGAAGGCACAAGAAGTAACACAAAAGTGCAACAGAAATTGCATGTCTCATGAGTGAGTGCTTCACATAGGTTTTTAATGGTCAAGGTAGAAAGCTCTGTTATGTAAATTAAAATTCTCACAACTCACACTTGGCAGAGGACATCATCTTCTACCTTATTGTTTCTATGCATTCAGGTAAATTTAAAGAATGGCTTCCTTTAAATTGCCCCTGCCTTGGGCCTGTTTTGGGCCTGTCTACTCATCTTCAAGGGGAGATGAGGTGGCCTCTAGCCAAGCTGCATAGCTGTTATTAATTCTATCCCCAGTATAGCAGCTCTGCACTTAATTTACCATATAAAATAACTGTACTCCAAGGACGTGTTAAGAAATAGATTCTCAGACTCACTGTCAATCAATAGCTACTTTAAGTCTCTTGAAGGACAAAATATTGGTGTTGTTGATTTGACCTCCAAGATATTTCTCAAACCCATTCTCCATTTCCACCTCAACACTGTAATCTTAATCATCACAGACTTTTGCATCACAAGGGCCTTCTGAGTCTTTGCTCCAGGTTTATTCCTTTCCTATTCTTTCCAGACTCCACACCTCATCCTGAGCTATTTAAAAAAAGAATGCAAATCTGCTTGGGCCAACCCCTGTTTCAAAGCCATCAATGGATTTCCACTCTTCTTTGACTAAAATCTAAAATTCTCACCCTGTTCTACAAGGTGCAGTATAGTCTGGCCTCTGTCTGTCTACCCAGTTTTGTCTTAAAACTCAGAAATTTTCTCCTGCCCTCTAGCCTCCTCTCTCCCTCGAGTGTACCCAGATGCTTTCACCTCATGGTCATCATACCTGTTTGCTCTGCTGATTGCTTTTTCTTAAACCCTTCCACTCCCCTCCCCTGCCTTTGCCCTCTCTTTTCCCCTTAATACCACAGCCTCCACCCACGACTAGATAAATCCCTCACCTTGTGTCAGGTTGTCAGTGACTTTCTAGATGTTTCCATTAGCTTATCATTTGTAATGTTTATAACTATATTTTCATGTTTGAGATTATTTGACAAACCTCTGTCATCTTCCTCCCCAATTACAGACAGTTGCTAAGACGGAACGGTTCTTTCCCCTCAATTTAACATTGTGCTTGCACATATCTGTGGATGCGAGGAAAGAAAATGGTTGCCACAAGGATATTCAGTTCTTCTAGACATTACAGAATCTATCCTTGGATAAAGTCAGTTAATAAGAATACATATTCCTGGATCCCTAAATCTTACCTCAGCATCCCCACCTCCCATATCATTAACTTACATGTACCTTGGAATGATTTCATCAGTTTATAATAGGGGATGTTAATAAGGGCTAATCTTATGACACAAGTATTTGCTATAAAGCATACTATGGACATTAACCATTCCATCCACAAGGACCCATGGGACACATGTCTCTGTGAAACAGTCATGCTTCTTTCAAGGGACTGCTTGATTCTTACTTCACAAATACTATGAAAAGAAAAATTAATGGTATCTTTAAACAGACAAACTGGTGGCCCCCGTTTCACAAATGTACACAATTTCATGACATACTTTTTGCAAGCTAAACTTATTACTGGTAACATCTTACTTTCCTACCTTTTTTATTTAGCCTTGACTTTCTCACCTCTTGTGAATTTATTCATGTTACCATATGCATCTTTGTAAGCCATCTTAAATCCTTTCTGGAATGAGGTGGGAGACAAATAAGAAATGTGTAATATATGCTTCACAGCAACACTTCTGTGCATTTCCCTGGAGGTACCAAAACAATTGTGAAAATAAGTTCTTTTCAGCTTCCTCTCTGGTCACAGAGAATCACTTAGGGCTCCCTGAAGTGTTCCCCAGCTGGAGTCAGGTTGCTTCTTCAGTAATTCCATTCATAAACACACATTGGCTGTCTAGTAGGACACTTGAAAACTTGATAATCAAAAGCTTATTGTATGTTTGAGAAGCTTGAAAAGGAAATTGAAGCTAATACCAAGAGAGAATAGAATAAAGATTGCTGTTTTCCTTCAAATTCAGTAGGAGGTCATCTAAAGTATAATGTAACGCACAACTTTTTTTTCCTGTGTAAGTTTTTTTAATTAGGAAAGGACATCAAATTTTAACATACACATTCGCAATATCAGATGAGATGACATATGATTTTGCTTCATTAACCTATTAATGAAATGAATTTCAGGAACAGATTTCATAACAACTGAACCAGCTTCACATTATTCTTTGAATAATACCTCTGGTTATTATTCATTATTCTTAATATGGCACTGATAAATTTAATTTACTTATCTTTTATTTAGAACTTCTCATAAATGAGATTGCATAAATCAGAACAAAATGCACATTTTTGTGTGTGTGCTATTGTGTTAGAATTTGACTATCAGGATTATAAAATGAATTGAGACATTCTACATTATTTTCTATGTTCTGTCCTTTAAAGACATTTCATGGTTTTGTCCAGTAAATCAATGATGCCTCTCATTTTAAACCAACTTGTCCAAAGTAGTAGAACAAAAAAATTCTACAGGAAATTCATGTTAAGTTCTCCCTTTTTGATATGAAAATATACTATACATCTGTATTTAAAAGAGGGTGATTCTGGTATAAGAATAAAAACCTGTATCAAGGAAACAGAAAAGAATATTGCACAAGAGCTCCCAGGGTAGTATTTACTTTGGTAAAAGAGATTTACAAGTCAGGAGGGAAAAGCAGTGATAAAACAGTATGAATATTTTTAAATTAAGATCTTTACCTCCCACCAATCATCAAACAAATTTCAGGTGGATTAAATGAAGAAAAACTCCAGACTTTCTTTACATCAAAAATGGCATAAACTATGGTTGTACTACATATACCCACACAATAGAGTTCTTTGCAGTTATATAAAGAAATGAGGGAAACTCTACATGTTGCTGAGCAGTTATCTCCAGGATAAATTATGTGTAAAAAAGCAAAGTCTTCTGAACAGATCTCCTTGGGCAAGGGGAACAAAATAAATAACAAACAGTTTGGACTATATCACACTAAGAAGATTCTATACAGCAAAGGACACCATCAGTAGAACAAAAATTCTTTCTACAATATGGGGGAATTAATTATTCATAAGTGACATCTGATAAGGGGTTAACATCTAAAATATATAAAGAACTCACATGCCTCAACAACCAAAAAACAACCTGATTAAAAAATGGGCACAGGTGGAGCCAACATGGCGGCGTGAGTAGGACAGTGGGAATCTCCTCCCAAAAACATATATACTTTTGAAAATACAACAAACACAACTAGCCCTAAAAGAGAGACCAGAAGACGCAGGACAGGGGCCAGACTGCAGCTACACCAGCGAGAACCCAGCGCCTGGTGAAAGGGCCGGGACCCGAGCGCCCATCCCCCCAGCTCCCGGTGGGAGAAGAATAGGCAGAGCGGGAGGGAGACGGAGCCTAGGACTGCTGAACACCCACCCCCAGCCATCCGGGCCAGAGTGCAGACACAGTACGTGCCCAGGGGGCCCTGGATACTGGGGGAACAGGGAGTAAGACCACTGAGCGGGTGCCTAGGCAGATGCCCCTGTGACAAAGAAAAGCGGGGGCTTTTTGAAAGTCTTAAAGGGACAGGGACTTAACAGCTTGATGGAAACAACCCAGGTCACAGTACAGCAGCTGGAAATTACAGGGAAAACCGGGTGCACTAACCCCCTGGGCAACAGCTCTGAGACCCCTCACGGAGACAAACAGTCAAGCAGCCCCCCCATCCATTACCCCTCCTGGCGCTGCGAAAGCAGAGAAGCAGCCTGAGACAAATTCCGCCCACAGAAAGGGAAATTTCTCCCTTCCGGCCAGGCAAGACACAAAGACCCAGTCTACACGCAATTACCCAACACAAGCCACTAGGGGTCGCAGTTGTCCCAGTAAAGAAAGGCCAGTAGCAAGTGAAAATTTTGGCCCTCCCAGCTGACAGTCAATAGCACCTGTCAACATGAAAAGGCAAAAAAATATGATCCAGACAAGACTAACGCAGACAGCTTCGGCATCTGCTACATCTTCCCCTGAGAAGGAATCTGGGGAGATAGATTTAGCCAGTCTTCCTGAAAAAGAATTCAAAACAAAAGTCATAACCATGCTGATGGACTTGCAGAGAAATATGCAAGAACTAAGGAAGGAGAATTCAGAAATAAAACAAGCTCTGGAAGAACTTCAAAACAGAATGGATGAGATGCAAGAGACCATTAATGGACTAGAAAACAGAGAACAGGAACGCAGAGAAGCTGATGCAGAGAGAGAGATAAAAGGACCTCCAGGAATGAAAGAATTTTAAGAGAGCTGAGTGACCAATCGAAAAGGAACAATATAAGAATTATAGGTATTCGAGAAGAAGTAGAGAGAGAAAAGGGGATAGAAAATGTCTTTGAAGAAATAATTGCTGAAAACTTCCCCAAACTAGGGGAAGAAATGGCCTCTCAGACCACAGAGGTACACAGAACTCCCATGACAAGGGATCCAAGGAGGGCAACACCAAGACACATAATAATTAAAATGGCAAAGATCAAAGACAAGGACAAAGTATTAAAGGCAGCCAGGGAGAAAAAAAAGGTTACCTTCAAAGGAAAACCCATCAGGCTATCATCAGACTTCTCAACAGAAACCCTACAGGCCAGAAGAGAATGGCATCATATACTTAATGCAATGAAACAGAAGGGCCTCGAACCAAGACTACTGTATCCAGCACGAATATCATTTAAATATGAAGGAGGAATTAAACAATTCCCAGACAACCAAAAGTTGAGGGAATTTGCCTCCCACAAACCACCTCTACAGGGCATCCTACAGGGACTGCTCTAGATGGGAGCACTCCTAAAAAGAGCACACAACAAAACACCCAACATATGAAGAAGGTAGGAGAGGAATAAGAAGGGAGAGAAATAAAGAATCATCAGACTGTGTTTATAATAGCTCAACAAGCGAGTTAAGTTAGACAGTAAGACAGTAAAGAAGCTAACCCTAAACCTTTGGTAACCACAAACTTAAAGCCTGCAATGGCAATAAATTCATACCTTTCAATAATCACCCTAAATGTAAATGGACTGAACGCACCAATCAAAAGACACAGAGTAATAGAATGGATAAAAAAACAAGATCCATCCATATGCTGCTTACAAGAGACTCACCTCAAACCCAAAGACGCGCACAGACTTAAAGTCAAGGGATGGAAAAAGATATTTCAAGCAAACAACAGAGAGAAGAAAGCAGATGTTGCAATTCTGGTATCAGACAAAACAGACTTCAAAATAAAGAAAGTAACAAAAGACAAAGAAGGACATTACTTAATGATAAAGGGCTCAGTCCATCAAGAGGATATAACCATTATAAATATATATGCACCCAATACAGGAGCACCAACATACCTGAAACAAATATTAATAGAACTAAAGGAGGAAATAGAATGCAATGCATTCATTCTAGGAGACTTCAACACACCACTCACTCCAAAGGACAGATCCACCAGACAGAAAATAAGTAAGGACACAGAGGCACTGAACAACACACTAGAACAGATGGACCTAATAGACATCTACAGAACTCTACATCCAAAAGCAACAGGATACACATTCTTCTCAAGTGCACATGGAACATTCTCCAGAATAGACCACATACTAGGACACAAAAAGAGCCTCAGTAAATTCCAAAAGACTGAAACCCTACCAACCAACTTTTCAGACCACAAAGGCATTAAACTAGAAATAAACTGTTCAAAGAAAGCAGAAAGGCTCACAAACACATGGAGGCTAAACAACACGCTCCTAAATAATCAATGGATCAATGACCAAATCAAAACGGAGATCCAGCAATATATGGAAACAAATGACAACAACAACACTAAGCCCCAACTTCTGTGGGACACAGCAAAAGCAGTCTTAAGAGGAAAGTATATAGCAATCCAAGCATATTTAAAAAAGGAAGAGCAATCCCAAATGAACGGTCTAATGTCACAACTATCGAAATTGGAAAAAGAAGAACAAATGAGGCCTAAGGTCAGCAGAAGGAGGGACATAATAAAGATCAGAGAAGAAAGAAATAAATATTGAGAAGAATAAAACAATAGCAAAAATCAATGAAACCAAGAGCTGGTTCTTCGAGAAAATAAACAAAATAGATAAGCCTCTAGCCAGACTTACTAAGAGGAAAAGAGTGTCAACACAAATCAACAGTATCAGAAACGAGAAAGGAAAAATCACGACGGACCCCCCTGAAATACAAAGAATTATTAGAGACTACTATGAAAACCTATATGCTAACAAGCTGGGAAACCTAGGAGAAATGGACAACTTCCTAGAAAAATACAAGCTTCCAAGACTGACCCAAAAAGAAACAGAAAATCTAAACAGACCAATTACCAGCAACGAAATTGAAGCGGTAATCAAAAAACTACCAAAGAACAAAACCCCTGGGCCAGATGGATTTACCTCGGAATTTTATCAGACATACAGGGAAGACATAATACCCATTCTCCTTAGAGTTTTCCAAGAAATAGAGGAGGAGGGGATACTCCCAAACTCATTTTATGAAGCTACCATCACCCTAATACCAAAACCAGGCAAAGACTGCACCAAAAAAGAAAACTAAAGACCAATATCCCTGATGAACGTAGATGCAAAAATACTCAACAAAATATTAACAAACTGAATTCAAAAATACATCAAAAGGATCATACACCATGACCAAGTGGGGTTCATCCCAGGGATGCAAGGATGGTACAACATTCGAAAGTCCATCAACATCATCCACCACATCAATAAAAAGAAAGACAAAAACCACATGATCATCTCCATAGATGCTGAAAAAGCATTTGACAAAGTTCAACATCCATTCATGATAAAAACTCTCAGCAAAATGGGAATAGAGGGCAAGTACCTCGACATAATAAAGGCCATCTATGAAAAACCCACAGCCAACATTATATTGAATAGCGAGAAGCTGAAAACATTTCCGCTGAGATCGGGAACTAGACAGTGGTGCCCACTCTCCCCACTGTTATTTAACATAGTACTGGAGGTCCTAGCCACGGCAATCAGACAAAACAAAAAAATACAAGGAATCCAGATTGGCAAAGAAGAAGTCAAACTGTCACTATTTGCAGATGACATGATACTGTACAAAAAAACCCTAAAGACTCCACCCCAGAACTACTAGAACTGATATCGGAATACAGCAAAGTTGCAGGATACAAAATCAACACACAGAAATCTGTGGCTTTCTTATATACCAACAATGAACCAACAGAAAGAGAAATCAGGAAAACAACTCCATTCACAATTGCATCAAAAAAAATAAAATACCTAGGAATAAGCCTAACCAAAGAAGTGAAAGACTTATATTCTGAAAACTACAAGTCACTGTTAAAAGAAATTGAAGGGGACACTAACAGATGGAAACGCATCCCATGCTCATGGCTAGGAATAATTAATATCGACAAAATGGCCATCCTGCCCAAAGCAATATACAGATTTGATGCAATCCCTATGAAACTACCAGCAACATTCTTCAATGAACTGGAACAAATAATTCAAAAATTCATATGGAACCACCAAAGACCCCGAATAGCCAAAGCAATCCTGAGAAAGAAGAATAAAGTAGGGGGGATCTCACTCCCCAACTTCAAGCTCTATTATAAAGCCATAGTAATCAAGACAATTTGGTACTGGCACAAGAACAGAGCCACAGACCAATGGAACAGACTAGACAATCCAGACATTAACCCAGACATATATGGTCAATTAATATTTGATAAAGGAGCCATGGACATACAATGGCGAAATGACAGTCTCTTCAACAGATGGTGCTGGCAAAACTGGACAGCTACATGTAGGAGAATGAAACTGGACCATTGTCTAACCCCATATACAAAAGTAAACTCAAAATGGATCAAAGACCTGAATGTAAGTCACGAAACCATTAAACTCTTGGAAGAAAACATAGGCACAAACCTCTTAGACATAAACATGAGTGACCTCTTCTTGAACATATCTCCCCGGGCAAGGAAAACAACAGCAAAAATGAACAAGTGGGACTATATTAAGCTGAAAAGCTTCTGTACAGCAAAAGACACCATCAATAGAACAAAAAGGAACCCTACAGTATGGGAGAATATATTTGAAAATGACACATCCGATAAAGGCTTGACGTCCAGAATATATAAAGAGCTCACACGCCTCAACAAACAAAAAACAAATAACCCAATTAAAAAATGGGCAAAGGAACTGAACAGACGGTTCTCCAAAAAAGAAATACAGATGGCCAACAGACACATGAAAAGATGCTCCACATCGCTAATTATCAGAGAAATGCAAATTAAAACTACAATGAGGTATCACCTCACACCAGTGAGGATGGCTGCCATCCAAAAGACAAACAACAAGAAATGTTGGCGAGGCTGTGGAGAAAGGGGAACCCTCCTACACTGCTGGTGGGAATGTAAACTTGTTCAACCATTGTGGAAAGCAGTATGGAGGTACATCAAAATGCTCAAAACAGACATACCAGTTGACCCAGTAATTGCACTCCTAGGAATTTACCCTAAGAATGCAGCAATCAAGTATGAGAAAGACCAATGCACCCCTATGTTTATCGCAGCACTATTTACAATAGCCAAGAATTGGAAGCAACCTAAATGTCCATCGATAGATGAATGGATAAAGAAGATGGGGTACATATACACAATGGAATACTACTCAGCCATAAGAAAAGGGCAAATTCAACCATTTGCAGCAACATGGATGGAGCTGGAGGGTATTATGCTCAGTGAAACAAGCCAAGCAGAGAAAGAGAAATACCAAATGATTTCACTCATCCGTGGAATATAAGAACAAAGGAAAAACTGAAGGAACAAAACAGCAACAGAATCACAGAACTCAAGAATGGACTAACAGGTACCAAAGGGAAAGGGACTGGGGAGGATGGGTGGATAGGGAGGGATAAGGGGGGGCAGAAAAAGAGGGGTATTAAGATTAGCATCCATAGCGGGGTGGGAGAAAGGGGAGGGCTGTACAACACAGAGAAGACAAGTAGTGATTCTACAACAGTTTGCTACGCTGATGGACAGTGACTGTAAAGGAGTATATAGGGGGGACCTG
The DNA here is from genome assembly GCF_030020395.1 of Manis pentadactyla. Lineage (NCBI taxonomy): Eukaryota > Metazoa > Chordata > Mammalia > Pholidota > Manidae > Manis > Manis pentadactyla. The sequence continues at coordinate 19,756,675 of NC_080020.1, forward strand.
GTATAGGGGAGAGCCTAGTAAACAAAGTATTCGTCATGTAAGTGTGGATTAATGATTAAAAAAGAAAAAAAGCAGTTCCTATGTGGTGACCTCTAATGAGTTCTACACAAAGATATAAAGGGCATATAAAAGTGTAGGCAAAGGGTCTGTTTGTGTTTATACAGAGGATCAAAGCCTAATTTGGCTACCCCGAAAATGAACTAAGATACGATATGAAAAAGAACTTCCAACATCAGCACTCTCGGGAAGACTCATGACAGAAAATGATCAGCAAAAAAAAAAACTCCAACAAAGATCCACGCACTGTCACAGGTGTAGATGCAGTCATCCCACCAGTTCCTGGACTTGCCATGGGAATGATGAAGGAGATATCTAAGCTGGCCTGTGCATACAGTTAAACAAAAAATTGGACTGGATCTATACTGTTGAAACTCAACCAAGAATTAGGAGAAGTGCAAATTGTAGCGCTCCAAAATCTTACAACCACAGACTATTTATCATTAAAAGAACATATGGGATATGAACAGTCCCCAGGAATGGGTTGTTCTAGTTTTTCTGAATTCTCTCAGACTGTTTAAGTTCAGTCGGACAATATCCACCATATCATAGATAAGTTTTCACAAATGCCTAAGGTGCCTAACTGGTTTTCTTGGTTTCACTGGAGATGGCTGGTAATTACAGGTATGCTTTGGTTAGGTAACTATATTCCTATTATGTTAATGTGTGTGTACAATTTAATTAGTAGTTTAAAACCTATCCATGCTGAAGTTACTCTATAAGAAGATATGTCAAAGAAATAATCAATCTTCCCAGGTTTTCTTCTGCCTGCTACTTCTATAGCTTTTCTTCTTCCTACCTAATCACAACCTTTAAATAGAACTCGTGCCACATGTCGAATTTACCGAGTATCATAATTCTTCCAAGTGGTAAAGACACCTCAAGACAAATGCTGGGCATAGAAGTCACAGGGCATAAATATGCAAAGAAGTAAAAAGCTAACCTTTTCAAACAATAAGGCTTCTCTCTCACTTACCAAATTAACATTTCCCTGTATGGCCCCGGAAGATGACTGGTTAGCCAGAGACGGGTAAGATTCCTCAAGGGAGGAACAACCTAAGACAGGCACAGTCGCAGGGGGCCATCTGGTGAGAAAATGGGGTGCAGCAGAGGTGAGGCTTAGAACCTCCCCCCTCATGTTCTGAGAGAAATCTTCTGCATACATGGATGTTTATTGCCCTCGTCTAGCTCGGATTAACACATAGTCTACAGGCACACACCTGATCATCTACATTTGCTCTCTTACAACACTAAACTCTGTTTTCTACCTTTATCTCGTATCTACCTACCACTTCAGCATTATATTAAAAATAATAATAAGAGAGAAATGTGGTATCCACATATAAATCAAGTTTAAAAATCAAATGAATATTCATATTTGAACTGACTGTGTATAGTTCATAATGCATGAACAAAACCGAAAGCTTCTGTGATGACTGCCCTTGCACTGTTCACCATGTAACTTATTCACTATGTAAGAATTTGTACTCCATGTAAGAATTTGTTCGTTATGCTTCAGAAGATTGGAGATTGACGAAAATTAGGCTTGGGGTGGATTAATGATTGTGCATTGTGTATTGACCCCCCTATACAGAAATTTATTGTGGTTAACAACTATTTGATCAATAAATATGAGAGATGCCCTCACAAAATATATATATATATATATATATATAAACACACTTCCAATTGTAAAATAAATAAGTAACCGGGATGTAATGTATAGCATAAGGAATATAGTCAAAATATTGTAACAACTTGGTATGGTGATAGCTGGTACCTAGAATTATCATGTATATACATGTTGAATCACTGTGTTGTACACCTGAAACTAATGTAATGTAATACTGTTGTCAATTACCCTTCAATAAAAAAAAAATGGGCACAGTATATGCACAGACACTTATCCAAAGAAGAAATTCAGATGGCTAACAGGCACATGAAAAGAGGCTCCACATCACTTGTCATCAGGGAAATGCAAATTAAAACTGCAATGAGATATCACCTCACACCAGTTAAGAGGGCCAACATGCAAAAGACAAGAAACAATAAATGCTGGCGAGGATGCAGAGAAAGGTTAACCCTCCTACACTGTTAGTGGGAATGTAAATTAGTTCAACCATTGTGGAAAGCAATTATTGAGGTTCCTCAAAAAATTAAAAACCGAAATAACATTTGATCCAGTCATTCCACTCCTAGGAATTTACCTGAAGAAAACAAGGTCCCAGATTCAAAAAGACATATACACCCCTATGTTTATTTCAGTACTATTTATAATAGTCAAGGTATGGAAGCAACCTGAGGGTCCATCAATAGATGAATGGATAAAGAAGATGTGGTATATATACACAATGGGATATTATTCATCCATAAGAAGAAAACATCCTACCATTTGCAACAACATGGATTTAGCTAGAGGGTATTATGCTCAGTGAAATAAGCCAGGCAGAGAAAGACAAGTACCAAATGACTTCACTCCTGTGGAGTATAAGAACAAAGAAAAACTGAAGGAACAAAACAGCAGCAGAATCACAGAACCCAAGAAAGGACTAACAGCTACCAAAGGGAAAGGGACTGGGGAGGATGGGTGGGAAGGGAGGGATAAGGGCAGAGAAAAAGAAAGGGGGCATGATGATTAGCATATATAATGTAGGGGGTTCACAGGGAGGGCTGTGCAACACAGAGAAGACAAGTAGTGGTTCTACAGCATCTTACTATGCTGACGGACAGTGACTGTAATGGGGTTTGTGGGGAGTACTTGGTGAAGGGCAGAGCCTAGTAAACAAGATGTTCTTCATGTAATTGCAGATTAATGATACCAAAATAATAAAATAAAAAAATAAAGATGATATAGCAATGACACTTAAATAAAAAAAATATGGGCAGGAGGTGGCAGCCTGAAATCACTGGGCCAAACTCCTTAAACAACCCCTAAATTGAAAAAAAAAAAGCAAAGTCTAGAATAGTACCTCTAGTAGGCTATCTTTTATCTGGGCAAAGGAAGACATGTATAAAGCAAACCAAAAGGCTGAACTCTGTGTGGATGTTATTTTTCTAACCAATTGTTAAACATTTTTAAAATAATTACAGAAATTTGAATAATGACTAGATACCTGGTCATATTAAGGAAACTTTTTAGTTTTGTAGGTATAAGATTTGTATCTGGTTATGTTAACAGAGAGTTTCATCTTTTAGAGGTACATACGAGGGCCATATTTTTAAAGGTACAAACCTCTTTTAGAGGTACATACCGAAGTATTTTCCAGATAAACCAACATGTTCCTGTGTTTGCCATCTGGGGGAGGGGCGTGGGTGGAACTATAGATGAAACAAGACTGCCCCGTGTCGAGTCTTGCTGAAGCTGGGGAATGGGTGCATGAGGCCCACTGGGCTGTTCTACTTCTGTATAGGTTTGAAGTTTTACAAAAAGAAAGGTAAGCAAAATCCATGGAGAGAGTTCAAAGGGAACAACAGGCTATAAAAATTAATTTCTTCCTCAGATATGATAAATGCTTAAAGTTCTTAATAATTTATAGGTCATATAAGTTGGTTTTTTAAATCATGAACTCTGGTAGGCATATGAACTAAGGGTGAGAACATACAATTTATACAAGTGTGAATTGGTGTAACTTTTGGATGTGAATCAGGAACCTTAAAATTCTTTGACTAATTCACTTCTAGGAATTTATCTCAATTAATCATAAATATGGATAAGACATATAAGCTGCTGTGTTATGCGTGGTAGTGAGAATAAAGAAACTTAAATATTCAACAGGCATTTTTTTCAATAAATTTTAATATGGCTATATATTGGAAGTATCCAATTTCATCTGTTTATCAAGTATTTATTTCATATCTACTATTTGTCAAGGCAATACCTGCATTTCTTAACAGTGCCTTAAAAAAATAAAAATACTTTTAACGATTACAGTAGTCATGTGCTCAAAAAAAGCAATTCCCCATTTCTGTAAAGTTTCCATTTTTACTGTATTCACAGCAGGTAAATATTACTGAATGAATTAAAGTATTTTGCAATCAGAAGAAACATGTACTTTTTAAGTTACAATATGAAACTCTATCTAGATGAGTCCAGTTTGGGATAGGGAATCTCACACAGGCAGGGAAGAAACAGAAAATGTCACAGTGGCTAACTCTAGGTTAGGAGATGACAAGTGATGTTTGCCATTCTCTACAAAAAGCATGCACTAGTTTTGAATCAAAACAATTTTGTTTTTAAGGTTCTCCATTTCAAAGACTGAAGACAGAGTCCCTCTGAAGTCCCCTCATGTCACAAGTGGCCCGGATGATCCCCGAGATGAGGCCACACAGCTGGTTGCTTTGGGTGCGGAAGGCAGAAAGGTCAGCCTTCAGGTCTCTGTGCTGCTCCGAGGCGTCCAGCTGCTGGCTGAGGTGCAGCACCTCCTCCTACAGGGCATAGCGTCTCCACAGGCGGATCAGCCTTTATTCCACAGCCGCTCCTGTTCCGCTTGCTTCAGGCGCTGTTGCTCTGTCTCCTGCAGCTTCAGGTTGAGAATCTTTGCTCAGTGGCGATGCTCAGCTTTTAGCTTCTCTTGGTGGGCCAGGGCTTCTCTGGAGCTCTTCTCCATCCATTCCCATAGGTACTGGACTTCTTGACGCTTCAGCTCCATCCTCTCATCAAACCGCTTCAGTTCTTCAGAAGCCATCTCAGAGAGGTCTCGCGCCTTCTTCTCCTGCTCCTCCTGCTGGTGCCTCAGCCTCTCCACTCCTTTCATTCTGTAAACCAGCTCATACATCCGAATGCAGCCTTCCACTGTGACCCCCCGGGGGACTGAAGTACCATAGATTGTGTGTGCTGGGACTCACCTTTGCTCTTGGTTCCATTTGCTGTTGAGGAGGCTGGTGAGAAGCCAGGGCTTGTGACAGGAGATGAGGAAACAAATGAAGGCTGTTCCAGGTCTGAAGTAGATCTAGTCGATGTTGAAGTTTTCGAGGGAAGTGGACTCTCTTGCTGATGGGCTAAGATATGATCTAATACCCATCCACAGTAAGAAGACAGCTTGGGAGGAGACGTAATTTCTTCTAAAGTATCCTCGCCCCGCAGCAGCCAGTCACGGTCATAGCAGAGGCAACCTTTGTTAGAACTGCGCAGTGCCTCCAGGGTCTCCTAACAGTGACCCTGCGACAGCATGGCTAACGCTCCTGCAGCTTTTCCCAGACGCCAGGTGTGGCAGCAGAAATGCTCGAATCAGCTGCGTGGGGTTGGCGCTCGCTTTTGTCTCCAGGACACGCACGCGCAACCCCTCCCCTAACAGCTTATAGCCGCCTCCACCACCCAGCCAGTCTTCCAGCTCACCTGCGCTCGGGATTTGGCCCTTTAAAACTCGTTTTCCTGCAGGTACTTGAGGCGGGGAGCTTCTGAAGGTTGCAGCCTCCAGATTGCAGAACACTGAGTATGTATTGCTGTGCACGTGGAGAAACTGGAATCTTCATACACTGCTGGTTGACTCTAAAATGGGGCAGCGCCTGTGGAAGACAGTCTTGTATCATGTGACTGGCCATTTGCCTTTGGCATCCCCAGGGAATAATGAAACAGAACCATTGGCCCGGGTGCACTGGCTAGAAGGAAATCCTGCCTTTGATGTGTCCCAATGGCTACCACAACTTTTAACTTTATGATCCTTTTTTGCTTTTCTTCTCTTTTTGTTTTGCATTTACAGCAGTAGGGTTACTCTATCATATATAATTAAACTTGGCATCTATAAAAGGAGAAAAAAATTCCAGGAATTGTACTGGTGTTTTATAACAGAACAATAGACGTATTTGACATTGTACATTCCTCATTTGTATTGATATCAGAAATTTAAAAAAATTGAGGACTTAATATAATCATATATATGTCAGTTAATTATCTCTTCCCCAACACACATCTAAGACACAGTTGTGAAATGGAAACAGACTCACAGCAGTCAAAAATGTCCATTTCACAAAAGAGAGAATGGAGAACGTAATAGCCCCTAGCCCATGGCAACTTTGAAGTACATCTGGGCAAGAATTGTAAGGAGTTTGGATAACCCACTTGCCTCTCCTTCTGGTCCCTGAGAAGTTCTCCTCTGACTTTTGTCCTCCATGTCCCTGGCTCTGCCCTTGAGATTCTTCTCTTCCACTTTCCTCCATGACCACATCTGAAGTGGGCACTGAAGTTATGCCTTTTGTGGAGGGATTTCACAGTTTTATATCCTGATCCCTGCTGGCACAGGTGTTAGAGCCCAGGGATTATTTTAGAGGCTGGACAGACTTTGGTAGACCAAGTCTGTGGTTTCTTTGGTTGTACAATCCCCTCAGAAATTTAGTAGGTTTCTGATCTGTTTGCCCCCCAATCTGTTCCATGTGTGTGTAACCCTAGCCAGAGATCTGGTCTTGATACAGTTTTTTAAAATAAAAACTCTTGACTTTTACTTTACTCTGTGATTACTCTTTTCTCTTTCACCTAAAAGTGGCTGCCTTGCAGGTGTCTGAAGACAAGCTCCCTAAATTGATAGGTACCTTCGAACAAGCTCGCCTTGTCTGTCAGAGAACTGTTATGAGAAGGTGCTTGAGAACCATATTGAGGGAGAATACTAGCTGTGGTGAGGCAGTTTCGCTTCTTACCAATGCATTAAGGATACAATTGATGTTAGGTTTTCCATCCCTGCAAGACCCCAAATCACTGCGCCATTGGTTATTTGCAGGCCACAAGCCAAAGAATGTTCTTTTCCACTTCTATTTGTCGATGAGCAAGTTCCATTTGCTATACATCCCTACTAATGCAGAAAAATTTGAGGCACATTATTTTTGGAAATTTGTACCAAAAATATAATGATTTGTACAAAAAACATAAATGATTAATAATTTGTGATGTTTTAATATTGGATTCTTTTCTACCACCCCTGCTGCTCTGATGGAGTACTGTGGCATATTGCTACAGGACCCCTTCCTCCAGTGGGCATGTGCCTGCTTCCCTGTGCCCCTCTACTTAGACTCCCTGTCTCAGCTGGACACAGTCCTGTCACTGCATGGTCCTCAGGACAGGAAGCGATTGATTGGTCTCTGGGCACAGAGATCTATCTGGAAGGCTTTGGTGCATCTGAATCGGCCCGTCCGTGCTGAAGTTTCAGCCAGTCTGACAGATGCTAAAGGGGACTCAGGTGTACACTTCAGCAGCTTGGTAACTTCTTCCCCTGCTGAATGTCAAGTGACTTGATCCAAAAGGAAAGAGGCTGAAATTGCTTTGTCTGGTGACTAAGTAGCAACCTGGACTTTTTGATCAGGAAGAAACTTTCAACTGATATAGGAAGTGAATGCAAAAACTCAGGTGATGATGGCATTTGAAGCAACTATGACTGACATTAATTAAGAGATGACAGTGTGTCAGGTGCATGCATTATCCTGTTCAGCCTTCATACCAACCCTGGGAGACATGGGTATCATTGTTTTCCTCATTTTGCACAAAGACTCTGGTAATAAATTTATTAAGTGACTTGTACACAGTGACACAAGTAGTACAAGGCCGGGGTTTGAACCCAGGTCCATCTGTCCCTCAAGCCCATTCTGCTGTCCCTCATGGCACTATTGTTAAACAGCTCCTTGTTAAAGTTGCCATTTTCTTTTAATTGTAATAGCTCATGCTTCTAGGGAAGTTCTTGCTCTTTGCCCAGTGTGGGAGTTGAAGTTGGTTGTTCTAGGAATTCAACTATTTTCCCATCTAGTTGTGAGCAAGAAAGGGGAGGCTCAGATACCAGTCGGTGTCTCAAAGGTCAATCCTCCCTGCAGCTCACTTCATTCACATACGGGTCTCCTTGCTTCCAACCCAGTGCTCCAGCAACATCTGGAAACTAAATATTCCCTGAAGCCTCTCTAGTCTACTGGGAATAAACTACAACCGAAGACCTGAGTTAAAAATCCCAGACCTTCAAGGCAACAAGTCTCATTTTTCTTATTAGCTGGGATATCCAGCTAGGTGGCCCTAGCATAGTGATTTCAATGCAGTAAGTGTACAACTAATATCAGTTGCAAGAATGAACATCACTAGTAAGGATGTGATCCTGCAAATAGTATTGTATTTTTCTGGTCTTCAATTTTTCTATCTTTGAATTAGGTAGGTGTAGTCTAGATGTTTTGGGAGACCTTTTCATTTCAAAGTTTGTTTGATTCTAGAGCAGGAATTCTTTCCCTGAGTCTGAAGATTGGCCAATGTACTTTCTGTAAACACATGCATAATATCTTTTAAATTGGATTTATTTTAGTATAATTTATATATACTAAAAGTCACCCCTATTAGGTGAACAGTTCTGTGAGTTTTGACAAATGGATACAGTCATGTAACCGTGACTATAGTCAAGATATAGAATATTTTAATTACTCCAGAAACTTCCCTTTGTAGGCAATTCCTGCCCCAACCCCAAACCAGCCAATTGCTGATCTTTTTGCTCTTCTGTTTTGCCTTTTCCACAGTGCCATGAAAATGGAGTCATGGAAATTGTAGCCTTTCCTGTCTGGCTTCTTTCACTTAGCATGATGCTTTTAAGATTCGTTAATGTTGTGTGTATTCGTTTGTTTTGTTTTATAGATGTGCAAATAGTCTATTGTATAGATGTACCATGATTTGTTTATCCATTCCAGCTGATGGATATTTAGGTTATATTCAATTTGGAACATTTATGAATGAAGGTGTTATAAATATTCATATATAGGTTTTTTACTTACATTTCTTAATTTCTCTTGTATAAGTATTGTGGGTAGTGGTTCCATGAAGAATTATTGAAATAATATATATGCATTATATGTTTTCAGCCTGGCTTTGTAAAATAGGCATTGTGCTAAGGTCGATGTGCTGTTCTTCCATAGTCTATCCTTTCACTGTGTGACATCACCAGTCCTCTTTCCCTTTCCAGGACCTCAGCAAATCTGTCCACTGATTGTGCATTTAATGGCTAAGCTCAGCTTCTCCATCCTGTTTTTCCCAGGCAACATACTGCAAGCTTCCTCCTTGGCCTCCCACCTCTTTTGGAGCTCTGGCTCAGATGCTAACCCCAGACCCTCCAAGGACCCATCATTCAGGTTTGCCCTGCTTCTTGCAGATGCACAAATACAGAGCATGAAGCTTTCAATCCAGTTACTCTCATTTCTGCTCATTAATGTGTACCTGTGAGGATGATTGCAAGCAAAGAAGGGTGTTTTTCAAGGCATAGCAAACTTAAATGGGGTCCCAGATTTCCCTTCCTGCTATTGCTACTGAAAGCTCACTGAATGCAGACAGATTACTTCAACTTCCCTTGCTTAAAATCTTGAGAAGCTTTCCAAAGTCACTGAGATAGAGCTCCAAAGCCTTCTTGAGGCCAATAAGGCCATAAGTATGCTGGCCTTTGCCTGGCCCCACAGCCCCACTCCCACCTGGCCTCCCCTGCAGTGACCTCCAGGGACTTTCCCCCAAACCAGTGATTTGGAAGAGCCATGGGGGCTTTGGGCATAAGCTGTGGGCCTTTGGTTTTGAGGCTTTCCAACATTTAGCTGAGCAAATATGTACCACTAAGTGGAATTCTGAAGAAAGCTCCCATGAAAATAATTAAGCCAGAGCAAAAGAACAATAACGCCCTGCATGCGTGGAAAGGATAGAGCAACAGGCCAATCTGCAGGCTGCAACATACTGAGAGAAGCAAGAAGGGTGGATTTAAGACCAAAGAGCAGGGATTTCCTGGTTAGTTCCTGTCCTTATGTAACTTCTTTCTCCTCAGTTACTCAAGTTTCTCCATGACACATCTTTCCACGGACAGCCTTGAAATAGAAAAGCTTTCTTCAAATGGCCTCTATTTATTCACTTGGCATTAACTAAAAATGTGGGGTGAATATCTGGAGTCCAATGAGACTTCAGATCTTAGTTCCAATGCAGCATTTTTAGTTAGGGGTCAAGATAGCTACCATTTCTCTAGTATCTTCTCTGTGTTCAGCGTCTTGCTCGGAGTTTTACATCCCTTATCTTATGTAATCATTACAACAAGCAATACTGTCCATATTTTACAGAGAAGGAAAGCAAGTATTACACTGAGAGAGTTACTTGACAAATGCCATGAAGCTAGTAGCTCATAGAGCTGGACTCAAATCTCAAGTGCCTTTGCTGCCAAAGCCCATCCTTGTCACTGCCTGTTACTATGTGGGAAATCAAGTCCATTCTTTAACCTTATTGGGCCTCAGTTTCCTTGTCTAATAAGATAAAACATTACCTTGGCTTACAATGTTTGTAAGAATTGAAAAGCTAGCTAATGTCTGTATTTATCATAATGCCTAGCATACTGTAAGTCTCAACATAGGCCAGCTGTTATCATCTTTATCACCATTATTGCTTGCCAAGACAGGGGTACATGCTGTGGTGGGCAAAATGGGGAGAAGCCACTTTCACAAGAAGACAGTCAAGGGCAGTGTGAGCACAGGTGAATGGCTCATCAAAAATTGAACTTTACCTCAAAAGGATGATGTGTATGTGGGGATTTGGGGCCAAATGGCACTACAATAGAATAAATAGTGTGAGTGAATGCAGAGATAGGAGACCACTAATGATGACTACAGATGAATAGGCCAGGGTGGCTGACTGATACATATGTTTGTAAAAGCATATGAGAGTGCACAGATGCCTTGAGGTAAGAGCTTTGAGGAATAAGTTGAGTAAAGGCTTAGTTTTATAGGAAGAGAGAAAATGCTGAATATGTGTGAGCAGGAGAATGACAGAGCAGAGCTATGCCCCAGGAAGATTTGGCCAGCCTCCTATACCCACTATGGCTGGGACACATGTGACGGAGTTGCCAGTCGTGAGACTGCAGAGGGACCAGTTCATGACAAGTCTGACAGAGCACAATGCTGTGTCCAGTTAGCGAGATCTATTTTGCCTTTGAATGGGAAAGAAGAATCTGTGTCAGCTTTGTGAAATGCCCAGGAGTTAATAGGTCTTGCAAGGTGCATTTTCAACCACTCATCTTAATTTAATCACAGTCCCCTACTTGTCTGTGTAAATAAAAATTCATGCATGTCTTTAAAGTCCACTGGACTCTCAGAACAACCCTGTGATGAGATGAAGGAAATAGTCTGACTTGTGAGCTTATTGAAATGCAAGATTGTGTGATTGTGTGTGGTTCTTGATTGCTTGATTTTTGCATGCTCAACTAGTAAGTGAACAAGTGTGTGAGTGTGTGAGTGAATTTCCACTCAACTCAGGTGACCCAGATGAGGAGTAGATTGAAATTACCTCAAGGACTCAGTGTTGGTAACATGTAATACTGGGGCTTGAACACTGGGCTTCCCATGTCACTATTTTCATACTTCTCCATTTATACTTCTTTAAAAGGGTGTTCTCCAAAGCATACACAATTTGATTTTGAATCTCATCTGCTTTTTGTTTGTTTGTTTTCCTCCTAAAAGCAGAACTCTGCCTTTTTCCTTTCAAGTCACTCATGGAGGGCACATTGGCTTAGTGCTCCCTGAGAGCTGATTCTCTGGTAGCCCCATGCTCTGCTCTGATTCTTCCGTGGGATAATGGAGCTTAGCCTTAGAGATATGAAAGGTACCAACTGTTTTGTTCTCAAAGCATTTGGAGGCAGCTGTTGCTTTTTATTTCTTCTTACAAGGCTTTCTTTTCCTTACAGCAAGGAGGGTAAAAGTTGGAAAGTAGGAGGAGGAGTAAGGTTAGTCTATGTCTCAGAGGCCTTGAATAGTTTGGGGAGAAATGAAATAAGACAAAACTATAACTTCTCATTGTTTTCTGCTATTTCCACTGACAGTCTGATCAATACTATACATCAAATATGTACGATATTGGTTGTGGAGCAGATCAAAAAATTTTCTTTTCTCCGGGATGTGCAGTCAAGTCCATCTTGAAGGAAGAGCATGGCGTCAGAGAAGGCTGTTGTCCTCCTTCCCGTTCCTGTCCTTCCTCTCCCCTTTAGGGGGAGCAAAAAGCCTTGACAGTGAAAAGACTCCATCTCAAATTGGTCTCTTTCCATTAGTGTCTTGGCTCTCAGGGGCAAAAGAGGGGGAAGCATATATTCTATAAATAACATTGATCAGGGCACTAAATGCTAATTAATAATATTTTATATTTGTACAGTGCAGTGTACATTGCTTTTATAGATAGAAACTTAGGCTGCTGGTTTTTGAACTAAATTGAGGAGCTATTTTGTGTACATTGTATAAATCATGAGCACTTGTTGAAGGGTGTGCCGAGGCCAAGGTGTAACCTCTGCATGGTTTAGAGTCCCCACCTTGTCCAGACCTAGAGTCAGCCTTGCCAGTTCTTCAGAGATAATTAGGTTCAAGGTGCCTGCATCATGGCAACTGAAGCCTGGGCTGCTGCCCTACCCACTGTTCTTGCAGTGGTGTCTGCTCACCAGTCATGGGGTGGGACCCCGAAGTCTTCAGATGGTGCAGCCATTCCTGCTGGGGAAGTCTCTGTGGGGAGCCCTACTCTGATTAGAAATATTTTTGTTTTGGTTTGGTTTTTTATCAACAGAGCATAGTGATTAGTAACATGGGTTCTGAAGTCAGATTTTGTGTATTAGTTAACTGGTGCTGTGTGACAAATTACCCCAAAACTTAGTGGCTTACGACAATAATATTTATTGTCTCTTTGGTTCTTTGGGTCTGGGATTCAGACAGAGCACAGTGTCTGAGCTCTCAGCTGGAAGACGTGAAAACAGGAGGCTGAAATCCTCTGAAAGCTCATCCCCTCTCACATGGGCTTTGCTGGACCTGTCAGCTGGAGCACCTACACTCGGCCTTTCCACAGGGCCTGCACTTCTCTGCAGCACGGTGTCTGGGTTCCAAGGCTCAGCCTGGCTCAAATCACAGCACAGACCATGCCATTATGATGCCTCATGGAAAGTTACAACAATAAAAAGTAGAGTGTCAGGATGGGAAAAAAAGAGAAATGGGAGTAAAGGAGACCAAGGGTAGCCATGTTTGTCTAACACTGCTTCAGAGAACCAAGAGAGACAGAAGTATAAGCTCCTGCCCTTGTCATATCTGTGTATTGTGTAAAATGAGTATATCAGGAAGTTGTAGTTTAATAATAAATTACCCAACTAACAGCCTCTCCCTGAATCTGGGTTCGCCGCTACTACCAGACTAGAGTTTCCTGAGCTCAAACCCAAGCACCCCTTTGCCCAAGGAGTTTCGCAACAACCTGAGACAAGGAGCCCAATGGTATCATTCCCACTCCCTTTCTTCTAGATCAGAACCATGAGGATACCAACACTTCCCAGTCCCCCATTCATAAACTACTGTGAGATGATTCATTTTTAAAGATGAATTGTCATTTTTCATTCCCAGGCTTTCACTCAGTTTGGTTTCAGGAGTACTTCCATGGTGGCCTTACCTCGTACTGGTGGCCGTATAACATACAAGAACATCTTTGGGCTGACTGGGTCAGATGTCCTCATCACAGGAACTAAGTTAACTTTTTTTCCTCCTGCTGCAAGAACTTGCCTATGATCTCTCACATCATTAGTCTTCCAAAGTCACCCCCAAATAAAAATTTACACAAAATAAGGACAGGTGCTTAAATAGATCTGTATGTCTAACCAGTTGTCACCTCTCTCAAAGAGTAAAACAGAAAGTGTTCCTTTTAAATAGATATAAAATAAATTCTCTCAATTATTTCAGTTTTTATGGTCGTCTTCTTTTTCCTTTACAAGCCTTATTAAGATACAAGTCATATCCTGTACAATTTGCTCATTTAAAGTGTTGATTTCAATGTATATTCATAGATATATATGCCCTTTGTCACAATATGATGTTAGAACATTTCCCGTCCAACAAAAGAAGCCCTGTACCCATTAGCTGTCACGTTCCATTACCCCTCCACCCTCTCCAATTCTAAGGCAACACTAATCTACATTCTGTCCTATGGATTTGTCTGTTATGAACATTTCATATAAGTGGAATCATATAATATGTGCTCTTCTGTGACTGACTTTTTTTTAGTTAGGCTAATGTTTTCATGATCTATCCATGATGTAGCATGTATCAGTTCTTCATTCCTTTTGTGGCCAACCAATACATGCCAGATTTTATTTATCCATTCCTCAGTTAATGGGCATTTGGGTTGTTTCCACTTTTCGGCAATTACGACTAACGCTGCTACAAACATTTTTGTATAGGTTGTCATGTGGACACACATTTTCATTTTTCTTAGCTATGTATGTAGTAGTGGAATTGCTGTGTTATATAGTTACTCTATGTTTACCTTTTGGGGAATTGACACACCCAATGTGGCTACACTATTTTAAATTCCCACCAACAATAAGGGCTTCAATTTCTCCACATCCTCACTAACATTTGTTATTGACTTTTTGATTACAGCCATTATAGTGGGTGTGAAGTGGTGTCTCGTGGTTTTTATTTGCATTTCCATAACTAATGGTGCGGAACAGCTTACAGGCTTCTTAGCTATCTGCATATCTTCTTGGGAGAAATGTCTATGCAAATCCCTTGCTTTTTTTAATTGGGATGTTTATGTTTTTTGTTGTTGAATTATCTGTTATTTATCTAGATACAAATCCCTTGTCAGATATATGTTTGCAAATATTTCCTTCCATGCTGTGGCCTTGTCTTTTCACTTTCTTGATGGTGTCATTTGCAACATCGTCTTTAATTCTAATGTTCTTCAGTTATGTAGCTCATTTATTTGTTTCATTCCATGTTCAATATTTACTTCTGTTTTCACTCATTCCTTCATCCCTTCAGTGCCTATTACATGTTAGGCACCGGTTCCAGGCACTGGGGGTACATCAGTGAACAAGAGAGGACAAGTCCCTGCTCTCATGAAACCAGTCATGTGAGACAGGTAATAAACAATTAAATACAACAAATATATTTAGACAGTGGTGAATATTTCTAAGAAAATAAAGTAGATGCAAGGAGGTAGAAAGTTCTTATGGGGTAAGTGTCAGAGGTTGGGTGCAGTTTTAGGTAGATCAACACAATTGGCACATGGGGACAGGGTATTTGTTGTGGGGCTGTCTGGTGCATCGTGAGATATTTAACAGCACCCCAGGACATGACCCACTAGATGCTAGTAGCATGCCCTGGCCCAGCCGTGACCTGTCCAAATTGCCCTCAGTTAAGAACCACTGAGATTGATGGTTGAGGAAGGCATCTCTGAATGGAAACCTAGGGGATGTGCTAATTTTATGGAAACTATGGGGTAAAAACGTTCAGGAAGGATGGTAAAATGAATGCAAAAGACTCAAGATGGGGATGTACTCGTATGTTTGAGAAATATAAACCAGGCCTTTGAGTTAGAAGGTAGTGAATAAGGAGGGGGTTGTTAGGAGATGAACTTTGAGAGGGTGGCAGAGGCCAGACTATGAAGAACCTAGTAGACAGTAATACAGAATTTGGGATTTATTCCAAGAATTAGAATCCAGTAAGTTGGGGATGAATGGGTGCTGTCTTTGTCCACTTCAGCTGCTGTAACAAAAATACCATACATTTAACACCAAACACATTTCTTATAGTAACGGAAGCTGGGAAGTCCAAAGCACTGGCAGATTCCGCGCGAGCCTGTTCCCTCAGTCACAGACGGCCATGCTCTCCGCTTCCTCAGAAGGCGTGAGTGGGGACGGAGCTCCCCAGAGCCTCTTGGGTAGGGGTCCTGATCTCATACGTGAGGGTTCCACTCTCCTGACCTTATCACCTCCCAAATGCCCCACCTCCAAATACCATTTCGTTAGGGATTAGCTTTCAATGTACGATTCAAATGTTTGTGGGGACACAGCATTCAGTCTGTAGCATTCCACTTCTGCCCCCACAGCCCCAGAATTCATTTCATTCCAACATCCCCAAAACTCTTAACTTGTTCCACCATCAACTCAGAAGTCTAAAGTGCAGAGTCTCATCTAAATCCGTAAATCAGATGCAGCTGAGATCCAAGGTATGCTTCTTCCTCAGGCACATTCGCCTCCACCTGTGAACCTAATAGAACGGTGGGACAGGCACAGGATGGGCATCCCCATCCCAAAAGGGAGAGACAGGAGAGAGGACAGGAGGGACAGGTCCCCAGTAAATCCAAGACTTAACTGGATACATAACTTTAAACCGTAAGGCTCCTGAGTAATCCTCCTGTCTCACCGCTAGCCTTCCAGGCCCTCTGGGGTGTCAGTGTGTATTGGACACACAGGAGAAGCCCACGCCAAAGTTCTCTGCAATGGCCCCAACACTGCGGCACTCCACCGGGCACCCAGGCCCTCTGTAACCACTCTGCGCCCCTACCCCGGGCCCTGCACCCGGACCAGTGCTGGGAGTAGCAGCCCTGATTTCTGAACGGCCTTCTCTGCTATTCTTTCATTGTCTTGGAGAATAATAGTTCCTGGCTTCTGTTGAGATGGTTGACCTATACTAATCTCCTTACCATACTGATGCTTGGCCACACCTTCAGTGTTCTCATTTTTTTGTAATATGGATAGACTGAGAATTTTCCAAATCTTTACGTTCTAGTTCCTTTTTTACTTAACAGTTCCCTCTCATATGTCATTCATCTCCCTTCAGATTTTACTATAAGCTGTCAGGCAGAGCCAAGCTGTGTCCTCACACTTTGCTTAGGAATTGCTTCAGCAAAATATGAGAGTTCTTTGCTTGCAAGTTCTACCTTCCACAAAACACTAGAAGGTGAACAGGGCTGATTTCTTTGCTACTTTATGACAAGAATCCTCCTCCTCCTGCTTCCAGTACATTCCCCATTTTCTCTTTCATCCTGAGACCTCATCAGAATGGCCTTCACTGTAACAGCACCCCTGGACACCTACCAACATTCTGTCCAAGATTACATAGGTATTCTGTAAGAAGATGCAGGCTTTCTCTGCAGCTTCTCTCTTTTCTTTCTGAGATCTCACCAGAATCACTTTTAAAGATCCATTTATGGCTTTCCTAGCATGTACCTCAAACTCTTCCAGCTTCTATCCATTACCCAGTCCCCAAGCCACTGCCATTTTTAGGTATTTGTTATAGCAGCAACCCCACTTCTCAGTACCAATTTCTGTCTTAGTCCCTTTGGGCTACTATGACAAAAATACCCTAGATTGAATTGCTTCAACACAAAACACTTATTTCTCACAGTTCTGCAGGCTGGGCAGTCCCAGATGAAGCACTGGCGGAAGGGGTGTCTCCTGAAAACCCACCCCCTGGGTCCAGATGGCCATCATCCCGCTGTGTCCTCACATGGCAGAAGGGACTTGGGAGCTCTCTGGGATCTCTTTTATAGAGGTACCAATCCTTAGTACCAATCATGGTCTCATCACTCCCCCAAAGTCCCTACCTCCTGACACTATCACACTGAGGATAGGTTTCAAGATAGGAATTTTGGAAGGACAAAAATACTCAGTCTTAGGCAGGTGCTCTCAAAGAAAGGAACTGGGCAGTGGACTTGGGTTCTTGTCCCATGTTTCCTCACTCAAGGACCCACAGATAGTAGTAGAGCTAGGACTAATGCTCAGGTCTCCTGAGTCCTCACTTAGCACCCCTCCTACTACATGAGGGAGACAAAACAGTCCACTCCTGTTAACGGGATTGCAGGTGACCATTAGTAGAACAGAACTTTCCCTCAGTCCACCTTATTTTTAAAATCCTAATGTGGTTGTTGACATTAAACATGAAAATCAAAGAAAAGACTAGTCTCTTGCTAAATAAAGTGTGGTTCACAGACTAGCAACATCTCCTGGAAACTTACTAGAAATGCAGAATCTCAGGCTCCACCTCAAATCTACTGAATTAAAATCTGTATTTTAATAAGGTCCCCAGGTTATTTGTATGCATATTAAAGCTTGAGAAGTACTGATGTAGTTTATCAAAATATCAGAAGCAGCTGAATGATTCAGATAGCTTTTGACGGGCTGTTAACTGAATTAAAAGACTAAAAATGTTACCATTACTAAGCTCTTATCATAACACCATCTTGATTCCTTTCTCTCCTTGGCATCCTGAAAGTCTTCACTCACAAAGTTCTATGAAGTTTTTCTTAATTACAATGCACATCCTCTCCGTTCCATTTCCACAGTCACCACCTTTGTCTTGGTCCTCACTGTTCTGACCTGGACTATTGTAACACTATCCAGTTTTACTCCCCGACACCATCATGCTCTTCCATTTTCCTAAAAGTCCCTCTCAAACCTTTCCTGACTTTTTCTTGCCATTAAGGTAAAATTCATGTCCCAACTCTGGCCTTGAAGACATTTGCATTCAAGCCCCAAAACCCTTTTCCCAAAGAATCTGTTGCATGCCTGTTCTTAGGTCCATGCTTGTTCACACCCAGGAGCACCGTTTCCTATCCTCCCCACAGCCTTCAAGGCTCTGCTGAAATCCCACATCCAACATGAACGTCAGATCTACCTGGGTCATTTTTTGACTCCCTTGGTTCGGAGATCCTATGTTACTTGTTACCTGGACTAGTTTTGTTTAATTGCAGTATGATTTCAGGTAAAATAATGTGTCTTACAACTAGATTGTATTGCCATGGACGACAGGACTCACATTTTACCTCCCTGCCATCTCCAGCATCTGGAAAGGCACTAAGCACATAGTGGGTAACCAGGAAATATTTTGCTTCTTAATTCTGATGAAGTGGAGCAATGCCGAGATTTGCAAGCACATCGTTCCTACTAATTTATTTTTGCTAAGGGTGTATACTACAGTTCAGCAATTATGTAAATGACATTGGTTATAAAATCAACCATGAATATTCAGCCTCAGATCAGCTAGCAGAGTGGTAGGTAGGCATGGGAAACAGTACAGAATTTCAGGTCAAATAAAAACTGAATGTTTATTTCAAGCGCCACAGTATTCTGTGGAACCAAGCTCTGTTCTGGGTATCAGAAAAGACAGGCATCCTTCCCTACCTCCCTGCTGTGGCGCTCAAGGTCAGCTGCTTCTGAGCAGCTGTGTCAGGCATGGAGCCAGTTGGAATGCCCCTGGGGCAGCCCAGATACAAAATGCTGATAACATGGGCCCTAAATCTCTATTTTGCTAACTTTGTGTGTGTTTAGTACTTCCTTTTTGAGGCTGTCAGCAATAAGGCTGCTGGTCACCTGGTTCAGGGTATTATACTGGCATTTTGTACATGACTTAGTTTTCCTATTCCTGGAATTGGACTTAAAGATTCCCATGAATAAGCATTACTACTACATTTTTGTGGAAATACTAACTTCTTTAAACCTCATAAACTTAAAGAGAGAGGGGACGTGTCATCATCTCCTTTTTATAGCTGGGGTAACAGAGGCCCAGAAAAGTGAACTGACTTACCCAAGATGACAAATGATGAGTTTATCCCAGAGCTCGGACTAGAGATCATGGTTTATGAACCCAAGGTTAATAATCAGGGAACAGTCCCGGTGCAAACTTATTAGCTATTAAAAGCAGACAAGTTGGGATATGAACCCAAATTATCTTTCTGTGGAGTCCACATTCTTACCCAACTATCAACACAGCCTATCAGATAATTCACATTGTTTCATATAAATAAATATATTTGCCATTTCTGTCCTAAGCCAGGTTTGCCAAAATTGGGAGCAGTGTACTCTGTCTTTGAAATGCATTGCTTCAAAGGCCTATTTTCTCTTCAAAGCTACCCCTTTAATAATGATTTTCAATTATGATTATATCTGGGAGAGAAATAAGAAACCTATTCAGATGCTAATTGGTTCTAACATCTCAGAGAGTCAACAGGCTCAGCTATGTCCTACAAGGAGCCTCTAGAACATGGATTATATAGTTATCAAAGAGTTTTCCTGACCCACAAGCTTTTAAGTGGTATTTGAATTTGAAAGCAGTTTTATAGCAATAGACATCTGTGCTAAGGACGTTGTCTGGAAGGCGAGGCTTTGGGGGAGGCATTTGCTTTTGTGTACTTCATGGTGGAATGCAGGGTGGCTGGTTCTTGTGCCCACACTGAAGGAGGGAAATGAAGAGTTAATGAGTGTTCTAGGAGGTTCATGGTAATGATGGCTAACAGCACAAGTGTTGCTATCAGACTGCTCGGGCACAAACCACTGCTCCAAACCTGGCAGCTTTGTGACCATTGGCAACGTTTCTGAGGCTCACTTTGCTCATACACACAATGGGGGTCACAGTGGTCCCTAACTCACAAGGCTGACATGATGACTAAATGAGGGAATGAATGCAAACTACTCAGTCTGATGCCTGGCGCCTAAACAAGGGCTTCCTACTTGAATAATTCCTACTGTCAAAGGTACTTCTCTCTTCTGCCCCAAGTGATGTTTTAAGGATTCTGAGGCAACCAAAAAAACTACTATTATTATGATTTGTTAATAACTTATTTTAAAATAATTCCTGCTGTTAAATCAAATGAGAAATCCTCCTCATCCTTATTCTAAATATTAATGGAGTGTCCTTCTCCCAGGCCCGAATGAGTAATATCTTCTAATTTACTAATATCAAGAGTCTGTGTTTGACATGAGTAAAGAAGTGAAGGATGGAGGGGAGAACCAGCCTGCAGCACTAGATGCAGGTTCATCCCAGGGTCTCTCAGCCTTGGCACTATTTTTCGATCAGACGACTCTTTGTTGTGGGGGCGTCCTTACCACCGGAGGATGCTCAGCAGCACCTCTGGCCTCTACCTCCTATAAGATGGTAGCAGCAAGCTTGTCCCCCCGTTTGTGACAACCAACAATGTCTCCAGACATTGCCAAGCATGTCCTGAGGCTTTGTCCCCAGATGAGATCTGCACAGTGCATTCTCCCAGGTTGGGGCGATGTGTGGCCACCAGATAGCCAGTAACAGCCCAAGGCAGAGGTGGGAATTTTTTTTTGTAAAGAATCAGATAGGAAGTGTTTTAGCCTTTGTCTCTGTTAAAACCATTCAAGTCTGTCATTGGAGCCTTGGAGCAGCCATAGATAGTACATAAATGAATACATGCCAATAAAATGTCATTTATGAATATTGAAATTTGTTTCATTTAATTTCTATGTGTCACTAACTGTTCTTTTTATTTTTATTTTGTCAGCCCTTTTAAATTATTAGAACTATTCTTAGCTCACAGGCCATCCAAAAACAGGTGCTGGGCTAGGTTTGTCCCCGGGACATTGTTGCTGACCTCAGGCCTAAGCAGGATATGTGGCCCTGCCAAAAGCTCGATACTTTCCCTGAGAGCATCAGACTAGCTTAAAAAATTGGGAGAAAAATATTTAATTGAACATTGCTCTATTTTGTAGTGGAACCCAAACTTACCTAAATTTTTAAGGTAAAACATTATATTTCAAAATATGTCTTGCTTCCTATGGGCTGCAACCCTAGAGGACATGCCTATATCATTTTCCTCTGCTTTTTGGCTACTTTGGTGGAAAAGTTGAGAGGTTTCCATCATAGGTGAGAAACAAATTCATGTAAGAGCCTTTTGGATTTCTCATAACTGATTGTCCTTGGACGGGGTCCAATAAGGTCCCTAGATTCTATCCAGAGAATGGTTGTGTGATATGTGGTTGTTTAGTCCAAACTGTTTGCTATAATCCTTTTTGAAATTTTCAAGTGTCTCCTTCCTATACTTGGGGTCTGGAGTCTACTCACTTCTCTTGTCACTTAAGCAGCCTGTGCCTTACTCAGTGTGGTGCTTGGCCAGATTAATAAATGACACAGGCTGCTCCCTCAGGAAGTTCAACATTTTATGGTAATGTTAGAGCCTAGTCATATGAAATGACCCCCAAAAATATACCATCAGGAAAAATACAGTGGAGGACAGAGCCCTGGATTGGCAAGCAGGGGGCGTCGTTTCCAGCTCCTCCTAAGCCTTTTATCCTGAGTGAAAAAGCTACTTCTCTCTTCTGCCCCAAGTGCTTTTTTAAGAAGGATTCTGAGGCACCATCCAAGCTGAGCTGGGAAGAGAGCCACCACTGATTAATACTGTCTGTCATGGGCGGGAAATCACGGAGTGGCTGGCTCCAGGGCCAGGGTGTGCTGTGCTTAGCCTCAACCATCCCTGCGGTCCCTCTTGACTGGGAATGTCTATGGCTATATTACTCTGATGGTTTTGTGTTACTGAGTGGATCCAGAGGAGGAGGGATCACTGGGGGATGCAAAGTTTGGGGGACGATAACATGGCGGAGGTGAGAGTGTGGCCAGGGCTTTGCAGATGTTTGCTCCCCTTCAGAGCTCAGAGCTGGGCTCCAGCAGAGCGCTTTCTGTGCTGACTTGGGTTTTCGTTGGCTCGAAGCTGAGCGCTTCCTGTTGCGGTGTTGGCAGGGCATGAGGGAGGCATGTGGGAGATACTGGGCGCCTGGCGTCCTCCCGGGCTGTGAAAGGGAATGTCCTCTTAATGAGCCCGTCCCAGAGAGTCTGGCCTTTCAGATAAACAAATAAGCATCAGCAGGAGACTGCTCGCAGGAGGACTGGAGAAAATAAGGCCACTTTGAGTGACAGCCCAAATAAAGGAGACCTAAAAGGTCTGTAGTTAGCAGCTAATGAGCGCATCTCCTCATCCGTGCTTTCTTGGCCACGACATCTGTTGTTGAGGATGCCAAGAATGTGTGCATTTTATTGATACAGGAAGAGGCCTTTCTGGCCTCTGTCCCAGTACTGACTTTTATTTCATTTTTCATGTTGGGGGTGGGGCTCTGCCCGAGGATATTTGCAAGAGGAGAAGAAATCTAAAGCTAATTTTGATCTAAAGCAGTTTACTTATGTTTCCAATGAATAGGGATAAAGGCACAACTCACCTCATAGGACTGTTGGGCAGATCAAATAGGATCATGCCCAGAGAGCACCTGGAACTGCACCCCCTGTTTAGTCAGCAGCTGATACTGGGTGTCTGCTGTCATTATTAGAAGTGATCATATCATCATCTTCATGCACGCACTGCAGAGAGTCTGGAGACAAGCAGCTAGCTCCAGGTCTGCCATCAGCGCCCTTTGAAATTTTAGGCGAACCATCTCTGATGTCAACTGAGAGTATCAGACTTGAGTCTTTATGCATTTAGTGAACAAATATACTTCCAAGAGCTACTAAGTACCAGGCTGTGTCCCAGGTCCCAGACACAAACGCAAGTAAGATGCGCTTTGTGCCCTCATGGCACCTTCGGTGTGGGCGGGAGGCGGACGGATAATGCACGTGACAGTGTGGCAGGAGGATGACTACGGCTGTGATGATGAGCGCCACATGCCCCGGAGCTCCAGGCAAGGAACAGCAAAGCTACAGGTCTGTCCCACTGCACCCAGACACGAGTCTGTGACAGAAGTGTCCCCGAGACGGCATAGTGATTAGGGGAAGAGAAGGCTGCCTAACTGGCAAGTGGCCTAGAATCAGGTCCTCTCCTTCTAGGACCAGAGTCCTCACTGAAGGGCCCCCACCCATAAGATGGCAAACCTCCTGCTTCTCTTCCGAGTCCTCGGTTCCCGTTGCACCACCTGAAGCCCAATCACCTCTCTCCCCTCTCCCAATCCCAGCACCTAGCCAATAGCCACCAGCCCCGTAGAAGTAACACCACAATCACCCCATGCCCCTTCCTATATAACCCAGCACCTTTCCCTAATAAAGCGGAATTCTCCGGTGAATTGCTGCTGTGTGTCGCTCCTTTCCTTTCATTGTTGCCGAAACCTGGGAGACGGGACACCCAACTGGGCCCCATCTTCTCCCTTCCCCCTGACACCAGCAGCAGCTTGCCCTCGTCCTCTTTTTCCGGCGCTGGCTCCTCACACTCACCACTCCTCTTTGGCCTTTGGGTAAGTTTTCCCCTGGAGTGGGCCGCTCTTCCCCGAGCTATCGCAGCGCCATTGACCGTGATCGTCCAGCAAGGCCCTGACGAAACTCCTAGTACTAGGTACCTCGGACTCCGGCACTCTGCCTTCTTAGAGAAGTCTGGGTGACGACCCACACTTCCTAAGAAACCGACTCGTATACGAGTTTCTGCAGACCACCAAGGATCATCGGGGACTCCCTTTGTCTCCTTGCCGTCTGTTCCCAGTCCGAGGATCTCCGTTCATTTTCCCCTGTTTGTCTCCTTCTCTGTCCTTTAGCCATGGGAGCCTCCTCATCCCTCCCTGAAAGTTCACCTCTTGAATGCCTGCTCAAGTATCTAGCCACCCTCTCTCTGACGCCTGATATAAAACCAAAACTTCTCTGCAAATACTGCTCCCAAGATTGGCCAACATAGCCCCTAAACAATAACAACCAATGGCCCGCAGGGGGAGCTCTTGATCCTAACATCACTCGCGATCTCTTTAACTACTGCCAGCGCCTGAAAAACTGGAAGGAGATTCCCTATACCGAAGCTTTCTGCCTGCACCCCTGCCTCCCTTGCCGCCACTGCCTGCTCCTCCCCCACCTCCCCCCAAGTTCTCCTACCCTGCAAGCCGTCTCCCCCGCAGAAGCCTCCCGTTCACTCCCTTCCCCCTCCTCTCCTACAACAACCCCTCCCCCTTCCTTCACCACCATCTCCTCCCCCACCTCACCCCCTTGCAGTTCAAGCCTGAGCCTTTCAGCCCCCCTCTAAGTTCCAAGAGCCTCCTCTGTCTTGCCCCCATCACCTGTTTCTCCCCCACAGACTGAGCCAGAACCCCTCAGTCCCCCTCAGACTCGGTCCTGAGGGCCTCCCAAAATTATTACCCCCCCTCCGGGAGGTAGCAGAATCCAAAGGCATCGTGCGCGTTCACGTCCCTTTCTCCTTAGGAGATTTAGCCCAACTTGAGAAACGCCTAGGTTCCTTTCCCACTGATCCCACAACATATATCAGAGTTTCAATGGACCCTCCAGTCTTACAGCCTCACACATCATGACATTTTCATGCTCCTGGCCAATACTCTCCTCCTTGAAGAGCGTAGACGAGTTTGGGACTTCGCCCAAACGCACGCCACCGAAACCCACAGGACTGACCCCACCTACACCCCTGGCCCCACCGCTGTCCCCAAACATGACCCACACTGAGATTATAACACCACCGTGAGTCTCTGCTCTCGAGATATCTTCGCCTGCTGCTTAATAGCAGGTCTGAAAAAGGCAGCTCGTAAAGAGTCAATTTTCAAAAGCTCCCTCCGAGTTCTTAGACAGACTCACCCAAGCCCTATTACAGTTACCAGCCTGGACCCAGAAACGCCTGACGGGAGACATGTCCTTATGACATACTTCCTGGCTCAAAGCTACCCCGACATTAAAGCTAAACTCAAAAAGTTAGAACAGGGCCCCGCTACCCCACAGACTGAGATCCTAACAGTGGCCTTTAAAGTCTTCCATAACCAGGAGGAGGAGAAAGAACACCGTAAACAAAAGGCTGATCAGGCCAATTTCCAAATGTTGGCCCAGCTGATAAAACCACAACCTGGGCACTCTTATACAAACAAGCCCCCCACAGGAGCTTGTTTCAAGTGTGGACAAGAAGGACATTGGTCAAGGGCTACCACCCCATGCCCCAGATGCCACAAAAAGGGCCACTGGGGGTCTGATTGCCCAGCCCCCTGAAGGGGAGGCTGGACGAACAACCCCCATCCTAAGCCCTCCGTAGTGGGGCTGGCAGAAGAAGATTGATGGGGCCCGGGGGCTTCTCGCCCGACCATTTCCATCATCAAACAGGAGCCCAGGGTTACTTTAATAGTAGACGGTCGCCCCATCTCCTTCCTCCTAGACACAGGAGCCACCTTCTCAGTCTTGCGGGAATACCGGGGCCCTACCATGCCTGCCATTACTCCTATAGTCGGGGTAGGAGGTCAACAGATTTTCCCATTAACCCCCACCCTTTTATGCACAATCCAAGACAATCCCATACCTTTCTCCCACTCCTTCCTGGTTATGCCCCAGTGTCCCATCCCCTTACTAGGACGGGACATCCTTTCTCTCCTCCATGTTTCCATAACACTCCTTCCTGGTTATGCCCCAGTGTCCCATCCCCTTACTAGGACGGGACATCCTTTCTCTCCTCCATGTTTCCATAACTATATCCACTCCCACAGCCCCCAGTGCTCCCTTTCTGATGGCCCTCATAGCCGACGACCCCCCCTCTACCCAATGACAGCTCCAGTTCCGCCCTCATACACCCTGTAAATCCCACAGTTTGGGACATTACAAGCCCCTCCGTGGCTCTATGTCCTCCTGCCTCTATCAAATTACGTGACCCCTCTCAGTATATCTGTCAGGCCCAATGTCCCCTAACCACTTCAGCCCTCATAGGCCTCCAACCCATCATTCAAAGTCTTTTAAACAAAAATTACCTCAGACCCACTCACTCCCCGTTTAATACCCCCATATTAGCTGTTAAAGAAACCAACAGATGTTTCCGCCTCGTCCAAGACCTTCGCCTCATCAACATGGCCATCGTCCCTATCCATCCCTTAGTCCCAAATCCATACACCCTTTTATCGCTGCCCTGCCTCGGCCTCCCACTTCTCAGTCCTAGATCTCAAGGACGCATTGTTTTTTTCTATCCCTCTGGACCCCTCCTCCCAAGATTTTTTCGCCTTTATCTGGACGGACCCATACACAAGACATTCTGAACAACTCACATGGACAGTTTTGCCACAAGGCTTCCGAGATAGTCCCCATATTTTTGGACAGGTCCTAGCTCAGGACCTCAAACAGTTTCATCATGATCACTCCGAGTCCACCTTATTACAATACGTGGACGATCTTCTACTCTGCAGTCCCTCGTGGGAACAGTCTCAACTTGACACTGCCTCCCTACTTAACCTTCTAGCTTCCAGAGGTTACCGGGTATCCCCCGTCAAAGCTCAAATCTCTTTCCCTTCTGTCACTTACCTCGGATTTCTTCTATCTCAACAAAGAAAGTCCATTACCTTAGACAGAAAACGGCTCCTCTCTGACCTGCCCATTCCCAAAACCAAGACAGAAATCCTTTCCTTTCTAGGCCTGGCTGGGTACTTTAGAGCATGGATCCCTAACTTCTCCCTGTTGGCAAGACCCCTATACAACCTCAGCAAGGGCCCCCCTGAAGAACCATTATCCTCCTCACCCCGACACTCCTTCATTAAGCTCCGTCAAGCCCTGTGGAAGCCCCAGCTCTCCATCTTCCTGATTTGTCGAAGCCCTTCTCATTATACATTCATGAGAGGTCCAGTCAAGCTCTAGGAGTCCTAAGCCAATATTATGGTCCATCCTTTGCCCCAGTAGCTTATATTTCCAAGCAATGAGGCCCCACAGTTCGGGGATGGGCCCCCTGCCTACGGGCATTAGCCGCTGGACAGCTCTTGCAGAAGGAAACTCATAAGCTGACATTCGGGGCGCCCCTTACCATTCTGTCCCCACATCACCTAAAGGATCTCTTAACCTACAAAAGTTTACAGACTCTCCCTCCCTCCAGACTCCTGACCTTACTGTCCTCTTTCCTCCAAAATCCCATTCACCCCCTTTGCCATCCATACCTGAATCATGACTTTTTCCTCCTTTACTGCTCCCTCACTCTCGCTTTTTTTCCTCATTCCTATTGTCTTCCCCGCCACCCCAGTCTCCGTTGTATGGTGATTCAAGTCAGGCAGAGTTACACACAGCATCAAACAAATGTTACTACCCTCATTGCCACATCAGACTGCCCTCTGAAAGGCTGCTCCGAGCCTTTATACCTCCACTTTCCTCCCTCCACTGAAGTGTTCACTAGCAGCTACCTTTATTCTCCCTACCTCTGCTTCCTCTCTGACCAAAAACAAGCCTATTACAGGTGATGGCCAGACACCTACGGGGGATGTCCCTACAAGTCTTGCATCATTCACTACATGGGTAACTCCCGGTACCCACAGTATTACTCCCCCAACCGTTTCATAAAATATCCCAACAGCTCATTCTCCTTATTAATCCCAGATCCCTGGAACTCTCGATGGGCCACCGGAGTCACAGCCTCAGTTTACTATGGGGGGTCCTCGACCCCCCACGGTACCCTTCATATCTCTCGAGAGTACGTTCCCTCTCATTCCGAGATCTCTCAAGTTGTATCTGACATCGGACATTCCGAAAAAGTTATTGTCCAAACTCTTGACGGCGCCTCTTCATCTTCTTACCCCCGCTCCTACTCTTGGTTACAGCTCATCCAAGACACCACCATCTTTCTCAACCACACCCTCAACACCGCCAATTGTTTCTTGTGCGCATCACCACATTGCCCACTGCTGGCCGCCGTGCCCCTTAATATTTCCAACTACTCCTTCCATGCAGAAGGACAACCCTTCCATCCCCTGGCAGGCATACCCCTATGGGAACCAGAATATGCAGATAATCTCACCATCCACTACTGTGTAGGCCCAACCCCTCCCCCCTCCAGTGCACTTCACTGCCTCTCTATCTACACCCCTACCTCTGGCTCTAAGACTTTTACGCAACCAGGTCACTTCTTTTGGTGCAATGGCAGTCTTTTTAACTCACTGCCTCCCAACTCCTATATACCCTGCATTCTCGTCACCCTAATCCCACAGTTTACACTTTACAGCATGGCAGAATTTCTTGAGCTCCAACCTCCCTTGCCCTCGCGCACAAAAAGGGCTACTTTCCTTCCCATCATGGTCGGTATCTCTTTGACCACCTCAGCCGTTGGGGCAGGGTTTTCAGGAGGAGCCTTGGGTCACTCTCTATGGGCAATTAAAGATCTCAACGCCAAACTTGAGGGAGCCCTGACATCCACTGCTGATTCCCTGGCCTCTCTCCAAAGACAGGTCACTTCGCTAGCTAAGGTCACCCTTCAAAACCGTCGGGCCTTAGATCTGCTTACAGCCGAGAAGAGCGGCACCTGCGTCTTCCTTTGAGAGGAGTGCTGCTATTACATCAACGAATCCGGCATTGTAGAAACTGACATTACCAAACTCACCGACCTTGCCTCCCGCCTCCACTCTGCTTCCAATTCCAACCCATTCTCTTCAATACTAACAAACCCCTTCCTCACCTGGCTGTGGCCCATTGAAGGCCCCATAATAATCATTCTCCTCACCTGTCTCTTCTTGCCTTGCATAATAAAGTTTATCAAATCCCAAGTTGGTAAAATCTCTAATCAAACTTTCAACCAGCTTTTACTCAGGAACTACCAGCTTTTAGCCACAGAAGATCCCTCACACTCACGTAACCTCCTCACCACACGCTGAGATGGACCCCTCTCCCCGCTGGAAACTGTTCCTGGAAACAATGGCCACAGATGCCTGGCTTCTGGCACCCGTATCCTCCTGGCACCATTGGAATCAAGAAGTCCTCGACCTATGGTTACAAGGAACCTTCATTGATTTCCAACCTGAAGAAGTCCACATCTACTCGTCCTTACTGTGGGGAGTCCTATCAACCCTTTCCTCCCAGTCCTCAAGCCCTCACTCCCTTCTCCACCCCCGTTCAGCAGGAAGCAGTCAGAGGGAAAGCAACGTCCACAACCCCATAGAGGAGAAAGGGGGGAATGAAGGGCCCCCACTCATAAGATGACGAACCTCCTGCTTCTCTTTGAGTCCTCGGTTCCACCTGAACCCCAATCACCCCTCTCCCCACTCCCACTCCCAGCACCTAGCCAATAGCCACCAGCCCCGTAGAAGTAACACCACAATCACCCCATGCCCCTTCCTATATAACCCAGCACCTTTCCCTAATAAAGCGGAATTCTCCGGTGAATTGCTGCTGTGTGTCGCTCCTTTCCTTTCACTCACCAAATACCAAGCTGCTTTAAAATAAAAATATTTAAGAAAAAGTGACATGTAGAAAGGTGATATGGTGATAAAAACTGGGGTTTGGGAGCAGAAGACTGCAATTTACTTTGGTGACTTGATGAATTGGGGAAAGTTGTTTAATGCCCTTGGGCCTCAGTTATCCCTTCAACAGTCAGGGCGTTTCTGTCATCTCGGCTTCACATGTTGCTGTGTAGAGAGATGGAGACTCTTTATTTTAAATGTAATGTCTCTCATAAATTCTAGCGTGTGGTTATTTCTGTCTTATCCTTAGTAATAAAAATAACAAATAAGCAGCTACATTATAAAAAAATGTTCAGTGGCAAGTAATTGAATGTAGGTGTCTAAGAAAGTAGGTCAAGGTTTCTTTCTTTTGACAATGAATATCTCCTTCCAGAGGAATAGGCCACATGTAGGCCTCTTTTTAAATTTAATACAAAGCCATCATAATTTCTCTAGCTTGGGTGTATGTGAAAACAGAAGGGAGGGCAGGAGGGAGAGAGATTATCTACTTCTCCTTCAAGCTAATCAGAGAAATAATTCAAGGTAAGAGTCTTATGCACTCATCTCTGATTAACTGAAGTTTCAATATGCTGTGGTGATAGGGATCCCTGAAGTGGGTGATTGATTATGCAATGGTGGAAAGAAAGGATAAATAGTTATAATCAACAGAAGTGTCTGAGGCAAATCAAAGGAGAAGCGAAAGAGGGAACTTGGATCCTAGCTCTGGGTGGGTGACCTTCAACAGATCCCCCCCTGGTACTTGGCCTCCGTTTCCCACTCGGTGAAACCTAGGGTTTGGTCTGGGTCCTTCTCATGCTTTCCAAACTATAAGATTTCTGCCTGAGGAACACTGAAACATAATTTAAAAACTACACAGAGTGAGAGAGAGGGAATGCACAAACCTGACTCGTCCACTGCAAAGAAACAGACTCATAGAACCCACTGATTCAAATTAAATGGAGAATTCATGTTGATTTAGAGTTGGCGCACTCAAGCTTCTAAATCACAAGGAGAGACTATTTAATCCTGGGATGGTCTCTTGGGGATTATCTTCCTCAGCTCAGTAGTGCTACGCATAGGGCTCCCTTGGAAGTCAAGATGAGACAGAGAGGAGAGAGTGGTTTTAAAAAGGAATATACCCGAATTACCTGGATAGAGCTGTGCCCCACCCCCTTCCCCAGGTATAAGTAAAAGGACCATGAAAGCTTCAGCCAGGCCTCAAATATTGGCTGCCCTCCTGCTTAACTCTTTATGGCCTGATTCTCTTCCACAGAACTCAAATCCAATGATTTTATGTAGGAAAACACAGAACAACTCACACATTCCCTATTAATGATGCTGCTTACCATTTTTAGTACCTGCAAAGGGTAGGGAATAGACCCAGGATCCAGCCTTTCAGACTTAGAAATCTACTCCTTGAGATTCTGGGTACATTTACCCCTTGAAAGTCTCAGCACTAAAGGCTGAGAAAGATCATTGAACTTCAACAATAGGAGAGACCTTAGGTAGCTTCCAAAATCCGCCTTGCTCCAAATAAGAAATGGAGGCCTAGGAAGGATGGTGGGTCTTCCCAGAGCCACTGGTGACTCTCAGCAGACTGGAGCTCCAGTACAGAATCATGAAGTTTCCTGTGGCCCCTTCCAGGACCTGAGCCTGGTGACTCCCTGACCTTCCCTGACAGAGGTGTATCTGTTATCAGTTTTTTTGCAGTGCAGTGTCAGAAGTGAGTTTGGGATTCTCCTGGGCATGAGAGCCACCATCCCACTTAGACTGATGAGAGACAAAGGAATGTTGGATTTGGGAGGCTCTGTGTGACCCTGTGTACCCAAGTGCACACCCCTAGCGCTTGGGGGAGGATTATGCCCATTCAGAGGCCCAGCTGCTGCGCCCACTTCAAATCAGAACAACATACTGATTCAGATACAGGGAGATGTGCCATACAGAGAACTTCCCTAGGCGTCTCAGAACCTATTTTCTAGTCCTAGTTCCACTACCTGCTTGTCGTCTCTCCTTCATACTCCACTTAAATTCTGTGTGCCGGAGTTTTCCCACCTTTAAGACCGGGATAATGGTGACAGTATCTGCTGAGCAGAATAACTTGAACTAAATGAGAAGAAAAACCCAAGACACATGGAATTAAGTATGAATTTCTAGGGTTTCGTTTATACATATTATGAGAATTCAGAGTAAAGGGGAAGAAGTGTTAAGTATCCTGAGGAGATTAGAATGCTTCCTGGGAGAGATTAGGAAGCAGCTGAGCCTTAAGTAGGTTGTATCTGCATACTGGGGGAAGAGATGAGAAAGGGGTTCTAGGAAGTGAGAAAGTAGGGCCAGTATGCCAAGCAAATGCCCAAAGATAGTTTCCAATTGTTCTATTGCTTTGGACTCTGTACTTCCATTTCAAGTAATATTCCAATCCTTGACACCTCCATTGAATGGTATTTTCTATTTTAATCTCCTGAATTGTTCCCCTGGGGAGGAGTTGGGACTGTATAGTGAAACAGATCACATCATGGAAACCTCTTTTCTTCTCTTTCATTGATAATTTTTGTTAAAATGTATTGGTTTTTGTTTTCAGTTTTTTTTAGTTATACACAGATAATTCTCCAAGTGAGCAGACTTATCTTTTAATTATATCATGGCCCCTTTATCCTTTGCCCTCCACTTGCTAAATTGTACTATTAATGATCATAATCCCTTCTAGGTGTTTTGGACTCTACACTTTATAAAGAGTTTCATTTATGTTACCACCTGCTGCCCTTATAGCAATCCCATACAGCAATTTACATTGAACTTTAGAAAACTTGGGTAATAGTTGGACCATTTACCTGATACATAGTATGCTTTCAATAAATATTTGATGAGTGGATTAAATGGGTGGATAGGTAGGTGGATGGATAGATGGGAGAGATCAGGGATTGGGTGAGTTGATAACTGCTCTCATTGTCTGCCACATTTTTTCATTTTCCTTCAGTAATAACATTAGGTTCAGCAGAGACCCTGGAGCCTGTAAATGGGGAGGGCTCTAAGCCCAGCTGCTATAATTCTGTGATATAGAAAATCTAGTGATATAGAAAATACAGTAAATTTCCTGTGAAACCAGGTCCTCAATCACCTTGGCTGTTTGTTTGTGCAAGAAATTATCCCCTTTCTCACTTTATGTGATAGTGAGTTTGGAATTTCTCCCTCATTTGAGAAAGCATCCTTGCCCAGTCCCACCCCAAGGTGTGAAGTTGACAGTGTTGATGCTTGGGTTGTAGGGAAATTGTGTAGAGTAAAGGGAAGGACCAGAAAACTGAAAGCAGAAAACCTGGGTTCCAGAACCAAGTCCGAAGTCTGTAGACCTCATTGGTTCTGTCATTCATTCATTAGACGTGGAGTCTCTACTCTGCAGCAGTCTCCATGGGTCCTTGGGAATACAGCAGTGAGGAAGAGGCACAGGCACCAGACTTCAGCGGCCTTAGTTCTAATGGGGTAGGACAGAAAGAAATAGATAGATAAATACATGCAATAACTAAGACATAAATGCTCTGAAGAAGAAAGGAACATGTTGAGGAGAGTTAACATGAAGGTATTGTTTAAATAGCATGATCAGTGAAAACCCTCTCTGAGGCCTGGTCTTAAAGGCTGAGAAGATAGTAGCTGAACAAAAGAAAATAAATAAATAAATATGTGTGTGTGTGTGTGTTTATATATTCTAGTTGGAAAGAACAATTTGTACAATGGTCCTGAGGCAGGAAAAACCTTTGTGGTAGAATCTGAGAAACTGAGGGGCAACCAGGCAGCTGGAGCATTTTTAGAAAAGGAAAGAGTGATATAAGAATAGATTGGGAAGACAGGGAAGGGACCAGAGCAGGCAGAGCCTGATGTGCCATGGAAAGTGTAAGGTTAGAGGCACCGGAGGGAAGGGTGAGCACCTTGGACACTGAGGACTTGCCGAAGTCCCCAGCTGCTGCCCCCTCCCAACCTGAAAAATGTGCCTCAGGCTAGCCAGTCCTGGTGCCGCTGTAAACCTAAGCTCTGCCTCCCCCTACCTTCTTTAAGAACTCGCTGGCTGCCCTGATGAGCGCAACTTCTCCAGCCCGTATTTATGCAGACTGGTGAACCTTGCCTGGGATTGTGCTCAAATAAACTGCCTGGCCCTTTGTTGCCTCTCTTCGCTTGCTTATTTCAGTTAGAATTTATCTTACAGAAAGAAGTTTGGATTTTACTTTAAGTGCATGAGAAATCACTGGAAGGTTATCAGTAGAAGTGGCATGCGGTATAATCTCTGCTTCAAGAATTTGACTTTGCCCCTGTCATTCAACTTCTCTGTGTCTCCCTTTCCTCTCCTGAACATGGGGATACGACTCCTAGTTCCACATCCTTCCAAGAGGTTATTTGAATGTCAAATAATGTTAACTTTATATATATTCATATATAGTGAATGAATGATAGATAATATGTTGCTTCAAGTAGTGCTTGATAAATATTTAATTGAATTGGATTGTTCAGTAATAGTAGGAACACACCTTAACTCTAAAGTGTTATGCATGTGTAAGATGATATTAATAATCATCATTTCCCCCAAAACCCTGCCTCCTTCACAGGAACAGAAAATATAATTGGCCACAAAACACTTTGAAAGCCCCATCCCAATAAAAGGTACTTAATACTTTTGGTCATTTGTTTTTTATAGTTTGGGTTTGGTTTCTTTATTCCATGGCACCCACTTATCCTCTACTTTTGGCCCAGGAAACATCAACCAGACTCAACTGGGCTATTTAACCCTAAGAAATGAAATATCCAGAGAGAATATGATGGGTGGAACCGAGAGTCAAGCTGGCCAGCCTTTGCCTGGAACTGGGCACCCCTCACCTCTCCTCCTGCAGTCGGAGGAAGCTTGGCCTCATTAGTCATAGGTCGCATTACCTCTGAAGGAGTTGTGAAGAACAATACAATAATAAATGATCAGTGATGAATACACACACACACACACACACACACACACACATATATAGCCCCTTGCTACTTTTGTCAAAGAATTTTTTTCCCATCTATTGTTCTAATTTAGCTCACACTCACGGAGGGAGGTAGAGTGGGAGTGTTCTAATTGGGGAAAGGGCCATCAAGTGCTTAAGTGGTTCGCATCAAGGCCATCCTGCAAGTGATGGAGGAGGTGAAACCAGGCCAACAAGGTCCCAAAGCCTGTGCCCGCCACCATGTTAAGACACCTCAGCTCCTCTGGGGTCCTTGGGAAAGAAAATGGGGATCCTGAATCCAGATTAAGATAACAGTAATTAGAGAATTTTGAGACTGGAAAAAACATTTGATCCGTGTAGTCCAGCCCTCCTCCCCCATTTTGCACACAAAGAAACTGAGGACCACTAGCAGGAGCCCAGACGGGCAAGTGCCCTTTGCACCACCTGCTCATCCACCTATTAAAGTTCCTGCTGTCCTGCCCTTCAACCCCAGACAGCTGGGAAAGTCAGGGTATCAGAGGACACAAAAGAAATCAAGGCAGTTCTCACATTCATTGCCAGAAGGGGTAGAGTAGGAGGTGCAGGGCTCTACAGTTATTTGAGAGTTTTCTCTTTGGGCTGGAAAGGAGGTCTCTGTGACCTTGTGGCTGACCTTGGGCCTGCCATGCATTTCCCTAGGTCTCTCTTGCCCTTCCCTCAAGGGTTTGGGCAGCTGTATCTTTGAGTTATTTCCAACTTTAGCATTCTTTGATTCTGTCATGTGTACTCTGATGGGATGTGAAAGTCTTGACTATACCATTCAATTATTTTTAATATAAAACATGACATTTACATTTTGACCCATGGACTAAGTACATTATGTTTTCTTAGTTCCAGATAGAGACACCCTATATAGAAAAAAAAAAGACAAATCTCCTATGATTTTCCCAGCACTGCCTCCTTCTCTCATATCCCTACCTTCACTTCCAGTAACTAAAAAAGTCATGGAACTTTCTTTCATCTGACCTGGAACATTATCTCCAGCGTAAAAAAGCTCAAAAATCAACAAAGCAGATGAATATTGACATTTCCTCATTTAACAGGCAAGATGCCAGCAGAGATGAGAAGCATGGGACCCAGCACACAGTGCGTAAGCTTTAAATGCTCCTTCTCACTGCTGGCATGAGCATCAGCATCGACAATAACATCATCACGTCAGAAGTCGTAATTCTTTAGTAAAAAAGGTTGGTTTATGTCATCTACCCTTTTCAGTAACCAATGTAAAAACTATTGGTTTCTACATTTTACAGATAAGTTCACTTGAACAGAGGAGGTTACCTAACTGGCCTGAGCTCGCAGCCAGTCCTTAAATGCAGAAGTGCTTCTCCACAGAACCCGTCTTTAGACTGCTGCACTATTTTCACTGACCTTCTGCACAGCTCGGCAGACAGACGCATTACCTTGTCCAATCTGAGCCTGCAGAGTGATGTAGCTCAGGGGCAGCCACTTCCGGGGGGTATGCCTGAGTTTGGGGCAGGAAGCTAATGCGCAGGTGTGAGCCTTTTGGTCAGGGAAGTGCCTGCCCTGAGGCCAAACTTCTCTGTTAGCTAAAAATACCCACCCAACTTACCTTCTAGTATGGACAGGACCTGCCAGTGGGAAAACAGATGCACATACACTTTGTATTTTGTAACCTTCTACTCAGATGCATAATACTCATCTCATTAATATTACACTCTGGTGCCCATTGCTGAGGGGTCAGCCACAGAGAAGCTAGCTCGGGCTGCGACATCTCACTAGAAGCTGGAACTCGGATTCAGGAGAGGAGTCTGGAGGGGTGAGCCTCCGTTGCCTAGGGCCCTGCTATTGCCCGTATTCTGAGAGGCTCGTTTGCCCCCTGGCAGAGCCCACAGGGTGCTGTCTCTGACGTTGATGCTGCCAGTGTCAAGACTCGAACAGAGCAGCAGCTGGGATGGGGGGGGGGGTTACCAAATAACCCTTTAGAAATAAAAAAGGCAGTTTATACATTTCACGGGCAACTGGAGTCTTAGGTAGCAACTCAGGTCCATGTGTGGCAGGCAGACAGCTTCTGACTCTCCTTTCTTTTCCCACTACACATCTGTGAGACATCCTCACTTGTCACTGTAGCACAGTATTGCATTTAGTGACACTGACATTCTGTCCATATTGACAGCAGCGGTGGAAGGACATGAGGCTATTTCCTTCTAGAAAGCCCACCTTGGAAAACCCTAGAAAGTCACTTAAGTAATGTAACTTCCTCTTGAACTGTAAATCAGATCACTTCATTCTGCTCTGTACAAATCCTCATGGCTTCCCACTATGCTCAGAATAAAATCCAGAGGCCTTTTCTATGACCTGGATGGTGGGCCTGATATGACTGTTGCTGACCCCTCTGACCTCACCTCCCATAAGGCCCTCACCACGCCTGAGCCACACCAACCCCCTCTCTGCGCTCTAAGCACGCCAAGCTTCCTCCTGCTTCAGTGCCCCTGGGCTCTTCCTGCCTGCTCTTCCCCCAAACTTCTCACAGTTGGCGGCTTTGCATCACTGGGTCTCAGCTCACACCTTCAGTTTCTTTAG
Source organism: Manis pentadactyla (assembly GCF_030020395.1). Taxonomy (NCBI): domain Eukaryota; kingdom Metazoa; phylum Chordata; class Mammalia; order Pholidota; family Manidae; genus Manis; species Manis pentadactyla. The sequence goes on from NC_080020.1 coordinate 19,793,906, forward strand.
CCAGCAATTCCCTCAGCTTCTTAGTTGGCTTCCACCCCTACCCCACAGTCTGTCTCCACCACACTGCCAGGTTGTAATATCTTAGCACATATTTACTCCTTTGCCCACTTGTGGCATATTTCTGGTGAGAAGGTTTATAGCTTTTATTAGTACCTCAAAGGTATTCTTGGCTCACTGAAAGCTCTTATCAATATTTCCTTTTAAGCAGTTTAGTTAATTGGGTGTGAAGTTCACCTAGACTGAAGAAGATTTTGGTCTCAGCACCACCTGAGGGCCTTTCTCTTTTTTCACTGTCAGCATGACTCTGTTGCTCTGCTGTAGAATATAGGGAAGGCTCCCCTTCTTATCACCAATGCACCTTTTTCCTGAGTTCCTTGTCTTTTTGTTGTAACTCCACTGCCTATAGCTGGAATCAATTTACACATAAATCAAAGAATTCCAGAGTTGTAAAGGCACTTAATTCAGTGTTTATGAACGATGATGTCCACCATGTTTTTTTAAAGTCCCCAGGCCCCAACACTGACTTTTTAATTTGGTAAGATTAGAAGTGATGTGTATTAGTTTCCTAGGGCTGATGTAACTAAGTACACAAACAGGGTGGCCTAAAACCACAAAAATTTGTCATCTCACAGTCTGGAGGCTGAAAGCCTGAAATCAAGGTGTAGGTAGGGCAATGCTCCTTCTGAAAACTGTGGGTAGGAAGACTTCTTGCCTCGTCTTAGCCTCAGCTAGTTGCCATCAATCTTTGCCATTTGTTGGTTGGCAGCTGCTGTGCTTGGGTCTCTGTCTCCATCATCCCATACCATTTTCCCTGTGTGCATCTGTCTTCACTTCTTGTAAGGACACTGGTCATACTGGGCTAAGGGGCCACACTCCTCCAGTGTGACCTCATCCCAACAGTATGTTTGCATGTGAGGTCACACAAAAGGTCCTACCAAATACTGGGGGTTAGGATATGAACCTAAGTTTGGGGGAACACAACTCAACCCATGACAAGAAGATGTGAATCTGTATTTTTTAAAAGCTCCATCAGTGATTCTCATTGAGAAACACTGCTCTTACCTACCCCATCAGTGAGCATATGGGAAACTGAGGCCCAGGGAAGGGTCACACAGAGACTCAGTGATAGTGTCAACTAGGAAGCTGGTATCACAATTCCCCCAAAATCCCTCCCAAAATACCACACTGCTTTTTGATGTCTACACCTGGCAGTCCCCTCCCCGGTCTACAAAGGCCAGCATATAAGTGGGTATTTCCAGTTGCCTATGTCTGACCCAAGGAGCCACCTACTTCTCCAGTGGTATTTAGAGGAACATCTATGGGTCTTCTGGTCCTGTTACATGTCTCCATCCCAAGCAAGAGGCTTTAGAGCAAGTTGGTCTGCCTCAGCCATCACAGACAGGTGTCCCAGTCTCCTCCCAGTTGTGCCCATGTTGGCCCAGATTCCTGTGGTCACTGACTGTTATTGGGATGAGGTGTGAGATGACTTCCTTTCTCATCTATCACTCACTGAGAGCATGACATATGATGTGTGCTAACATGGTCCTCTTACTTGGATTATCATGTGGGTGGGTTCCCGGGGAAAAAAGTTAACATCTGGAAAGACATCCCAAGCCTTGCACACAGCATTGGAGATATTACTCATTGGAAATATTGGTTGTCATGCCCAATTTGTGTCACCTCCCACTGTATTCTCTTGCTGAAAATCTGTGTGATCTGTCCATCCTGTCTCAACCAGTTCCCTTACAGCAGATGCATTTAAAGTCACAAATCCAGAGTAAGCAAATCTGAAGTGTTTAATCTATTATTAATCAGCCAGTTGCCAAAATGATAAATGCTCTCTAGGGGAGCCTGAGGAAGACATCAATATTTAGGGCCTTGTTAGTGAGGGCATATTTTTCTGTCTGTTGCCATTCTCACCCAACCAGCCCCAGCTCCTCCTTTAATATGAGAACAGAAATATGAAGTTATGTTTTATGCTAGTGTACAGGCAGGAATGTTATGTTCTGGAATGAGATGACTCCAAAGTGGTATTGCTTGTTTGTTTGCAAATATTGGCTCTTCTTGCTGTGGTCACCTCTGCCAGGCTGGGTCAGCAAAATCAGTCTGCAGTGTGTGATTACACAGTGAGAGAGCTTAGGGAGCAGAGGGAAGTAGGAGACCACTGTTTACATAGAATTTGCCTTCTCTGATGAGGCAACTGAGGCTCAGAGAGGGAAAGGGGCTTCTTTGTGACCGTTTCTTTATCAGTAAACAAACCTTCACCGGATACCTCCTATGTGCCAGATAACATGCAAGCTGCTAAGGAGAATGAGATTAAGTACTAACAGAAATAGGTACCATTTATTGAGCACTTCTTGGTGTTACACACATGCTAAGTCCTTTAAATAGTCCCTCCTGCTGAAAAGCCTCCAACAGCCGACTACTCCACTTGGAATAAATGCAGAAATTTCACCTGCAAGGCCCCACGTGGCCCTGCTCTGACCTGCCTTTCAAACCTCATCTCATTTCATTCTCCCCCTCATGCCCTCTGCCTTTCATTAGTATTCTGGAATCTGAACAGGCTACTGCCCCTTTAGGCTTTTGAAATAGCAGTCTACTCTGCCTAGACTAATCTTCTTTTCATCACTTCTGGATACTCATATTTCAGCACAAACCACTTTTTTGAGATTCCTTGACAGTGAATCACCTGGCCCTTACCTGCTTCATTATTACTTTCTTTTCTTGAGATATATTTATTATTACTGTAGATTACATATTGTTTGGCTGGGAAAACAATACAATAAACTATTTTGCATAATGCATTTCACACAAGCTGCATCTGAAACGCTTTACAGAGCAAAATGCTCGGTTTCCATTTGTTCCTCTTGCTTGCGTTTTCTGTCTGCTGCTTCTTTCCCATGTTGGCCTTCAGCATATTCCTCCTAGGAGCAGTCTGAAAATTTCTTCCACCTTTTCTCTTTTTTTCACCTGCCTGTTCATCTCCTTCCTTTTCAGAAGCAGAGGTTGATGTAAGTCCTGTTTTAGCTAAACTTTTCCTTTTTGATTCATCTTCTTTCTTTGCCTCTTTTTTGTCTGGCTCTTTTCTTGGCTTTTCTTCTTCCTTCTGGCCTTCCTCATCCTTTTTAAGCTCCTTTTTAGGCTGTTTTCCTCTTGACCCTTTTTCTTACTTGTGTCTTCTTCAGTCACCATGACACTCTCTGAAGACCAGGGCTGTTTTACCATTTTGGCTCTGCCTCCCAGTTTGGGAATCTTGACTTCTGCAGCTGCAGGTCGCCCTCTTTTCTGAACTCAGTTTTAAGTGAACAGATGCTGCTGCTGTCATCACTGCTCCTGCCTCCTTGGTTTCTATTTGTTTTTCTTCCTTTCTCTTCCTTCCCCTTCCGGCGGTGTTTGGAGGGGTTCCATCACTTGCTTTAGTCACATCCTCACTGCCGGCTTTTTATGATGGTCAGTATCTTCCTCTGAAATACTTGTTTCTTTTTCCCCAACTTCAGCATCAGATGATGCATTTGATTGGTTAGTTGATGCCTGTTGACTTGAAAATTTCACTTTTGGATTGTTATCCATCCAATGGTTCCCTTTATTAAAGCCTTTTCATTTATTTGGTTTGCCATACTTTTCCTTTGGGCCTAAAAAAGCAGTTTCATGAGTTCCAAAAAAGAAAATGGATAGTTTGTTTGTGGATGGTTTTACAGTTCCATCTGGAACTTCATCTACTCAAGCCGGCCAGTGAGGATGACCCTTCATCTCAGCGAAGATGGGGTCTCCATGTCTGAAATCACGAGTCCTGTTTGGGGGCCACCCTCATCATTACTTTTTAATCATCCTTAGTGCCATCGTACCCAGTGACGTGCTGTTAAATGCTTCACACCCTGATACAATAGAGGGGCAACGTTGCTGGTAGCGTTTGCCAATTTCCAGAGTGTAAATAACACCACTGTGGCTGACTCAGTGATTCGAGCTATCAACATAAGGTCACTGAATGCAACGTTGGGAAGAAGTATGTGCAGTCCACTCTTGTGAGCCTGTATAAGCTAGCTCTGGCACATTTCTTACTGTCTGAAATGATATTTGTATGCTTGTCATCTTTTTTCCCTCCCATGTAATGTAGCTCCAGAAGAGGAGGAAATTTTTCTGTTTTTTTTTATGATTGCATTCTCAGCACCTAGAACATGGCTCAGAATATGATACCCATTTAGTATATAACTGATGAACAGGTTACGAATGAATGAATGAATAAATGAGAGCCTTCACAATAACTCTGTTGAATAAATATTACTATTATCCTCATGTACCAGATATGGAAACTAAAATGGAGAAAGAGGTTATTTAATTTTCTAAGCTCATACAGTCAGCACATGAAAAAGACAGGATTTGATGAAGTCCCTACTTTCAAAGAGATCACAGCATAAAAAGGAAAAGACACTTGAATGTGAAGAAATGGTGTGACCATGACAGCAGTGTGCATAATATACAATTGAAGGACCTGGTGAGTAAGCGCAGACCTAATGCTTCCTGGGAAGAAATGGGCTTTCGTTGGGGTCAGGTGAGGCCATGTGACAAGGCATTACATGATCAAGGGCCCCGAGGTGATCAGCAGAGTGCCTTTTCCACCATGCTGAGTTGGGGCAATTGACATTATAAAATCTCCCTGGATCAGGAGTAGGAATCTGGCTTCACCGAAATGTAAAGAAACCCTCAGAAGCGTGATGGAGAGGGGCTTAGGGTCAACTGGCTATTCCAGCACATGGGAATTCTGATATCCACCTGTGGCTCACTTCCACACAGGGACTCCACTTCTGCTTCCCTTGTAACATACTCTCCCGTTAAGGGCTTATATTTCTCTAGGCTAAACTCACCCAATTCTGCTTCTGAATCTTTGCCTCTTACATCAAAATTTCAGGTGGCCACTGACCCCAATGGTACTGAATATAAAGGGTACTAGTCTGGGCCATTTGATTTTTCCAGTAACCAGGCTTGTAAACCACAGACCCACCATCCACAGATACCTTAACTTTGGCATTCCTGCCTGCTTTTCCCTCCCCGACCCAAATTAGTCATAGGGTCCTTCCATCAACTCCCACATCATACATTTCTCTTCACTGACCCTGCTATCCTGCTTATCCATGCACATTCATTCATTCACTCACTCACTCGCTCACCAGGCACCTGCTGTGCAGCAGACAATGGAAATGGCTCTGGGAATACAGCCTAGCAAGAGACGACACGGCGCCTGCCTTCAAGGAGGACATAACCTAGTGGGGGCAAACAGCTGTTCATCCAGTCATCGCACAGTAAATGGACAATACTAACTGTGGCAGAGTTTGCAAAGGAGAGGGGGCACGGTGCTGGGATGGCCTCTAACTGGGCATTTCACATGAAATAGGAACCCCAGGAAAGACTCCCTAAGTGAAGTTACATTTAAACCCAAATCTGGAGGATGAGTAGGAGGAGTTAAGGTAGAAAAGGAGGAAAAATAATTTCTGCTGTGTGGAATGACGTGTACAATTATTCTTGGGTGGAAGGGAACATAGCTCCTACCAGAAGAGTGGAAGTAGCAAGTAGTGAGAGCAGGCCGGGTTGGGCGGGGGCTAAGAACAAAGACGGAGGGTGGTGTGGACAGGGCTCGGAAAACACGGAGAAGCTGCCCTGGAACAGCGGGAAGGATGTTCACTCCCACGTCCAGACACCAAAGGAATCGATTTTTGTTGATTTGAAGACAGACTCCCTCAGTCTTCCCTTCTGGTTCATCCTATGTATCCATTGCCCAATTTCTCTTTCCAAAGTCTTGTTCTTGCTCTTTGTTTTTCTTTTTCCTGTGACTGTCCTATTCCCAAAATCATCAGTTGTTCTCCACTCCCTTCAGCATAATGCCGAACCCCACTGGTATCGAGGACTTCTGTAACCCAGCAGCAACTAACTTTAAACTATCATCTCCCACTGTTGGGCAACCATACAATGTTTGAGAACAGGGCCTTTGGAGGCACATCTCCAGTGCGAATCTTGTTTCTTCCACTTTCTACCTTTTTGACCCAGGACAGATTACTTAATCATGCTGAGCCTGCATTTTTGTACCTTTAAAATTGGATCAAAGTGTAAGGGTTAAATCAGATAAGTATACAAAGCCCTGAGCCATGGGAAACAGAAAGTGCTGATTTAATAAAAGCCTGTTAGACTGTATGGTCTACCCACTGTCTCCCGTTTTTACCTGATGACTCCCAGCCAGTTTATGTGCTGTTTCCCTTCCTTGAATGGATTCTTCCACATCTACTCAAATGTAGAGCCCTTTGGTCACCAGATCCTATCTATCTCAGTAATCTCTGCTACCTCTGTCTCTACCCTCACCTACCACCAGCCTTCGAGAATGGGTCTTTCATCCAAATTCCTAGAACAGATTTTCAGACATTTTCATTTTAAAAAGTTTAAAACTATCCTTCAGCTTGTGTGTGTGTGTGTGTGTGTGTGTGTTTTCCCTTTCATCCTAATTACTAGCTTCTCAAGGTCAGATACCATGCCTTGTATTGGCTTTACTACGCTCATAACACCTAGCACAATGCATGCAATATTGTTCTTATACAGATTCCTTGGAAGAAAGGAAAAATAAATTAATTAATGAGAGAAAAGAATGCTAATTTTTATAGTGGTCTAAGTGCAGAAAAGGGGGAGCTAACCAAAGTATCTGGGAGATAACATTCCCTCTCTGAGCTTGTTCATTTATTTATTTATAAGCTTGGGAACATGTTGCCATCATCTATTTAGTCTCATGGTTATGTTTAAATGATTAATATGAGGTTTATGAAGTACTTTGTACTGTCTGGGGAAAGATAGTCTAGATCTTTAAAGTAGTACATATAATCCCTGCAGGAAGAAAAGAAGAAAAAACATGCCTTTTTTGAAGTGTATCATTCCAAATCATATGAGCAGAGGTTTCCAAAGGAGTTCTCACACCTTTTCAAATGTGAATTAGTTTGTACATTTCAAAACCCCTAATGGATACTTTTCATCTTAATAAAGGGTATTTTGAAGAATAAGACTTTAAAAGCTAAATAAAATAGTTCCCATATGTGCTTTGCCAAATCAATAACATTGGACATAAATATAATTACAAAGGATTACATTAGCAACTTCTCAGGCTGTTCAGCCACCCAGCAACTTTTCCTCAGGCATTTGAGTGCTCTCATGTGTGATGTCTGTTTAATTTGGTGTTTTTATTTTGATCATCATAAAAAATAAGAAGCACGTCTTTGAATGACCATTTATGACCAAGTACTGCTGCGGGTTCAGAGCCCTGCTGCCACCCCCCAGCACTAACCATCATGTTGGCACAGAAGTGGTGGATAGTGAACTCCTGCTGGGTGAAGGCTAACTAGCAGTGATGTTCCTCATGGAAAAAGAGGAAAAACAGTGGCAAAAGAACCAGGGCTTCACATGGTGTGCTGTGGTTTAGGCATGCTGTACTCACAGACTCTATGCATGAACACAGCACCACATTGGTGTCACAAATGGTATTTTGGAGTCAGCAAATGCCATAGTTTGTCACATTAATAGTGGTAATTCAAAACATATTGATCTTGTAATTGTTTGTGTCTCATTTGTAAATTTTCTCATAAGAGAACTATGAACATAGAGTTGATCTCTGTGGTAATGTATTCATTTTTAAGTATCATTATAAGAAAAATACTTTGTCAACATTCTGAGTCCAGAATTTTGAAGGAAGAACAGCTTCCTTCAAAAGAGGTCCATCAATTACACAAGTTTAGGTAAACTTTGTTAGTAGATGACAGTAAATGCCTCTAAAAAAGTATTGTATCATGGGCGAGTTCACTATACCAAGTCCCGAAAACATAAAGGGAGGGATCAAAAGTGTGGAGAACTTCAAATATGGAAACTACAGCTTCCCAGATAAGAGAAAATACTGAGATTCTAAAGAGGCTTTCAAAGCTGGATGAAATGGAAAAGTTAAGATTGAGAAAAACCTACAATGTCCTAAAAGTGTCACTGATAAACTGCTAAAATAGCCAACTGTAACAAGCTATTGAGAGGTGTGTGTGTGTGTGTGTGTGTCTGTGTGTGAGTGAGTGAGTGTACCTTCTTAAGTGCTTTGGATATCCCCTCCCTATTGGACTACTTTCCTATCTGTCCAATGAAAAACTTTTAGAAATGGTACTAATTTTAAAGAGATTCACTTTACACCTGTATTTTCTCAAAAATATTTACTTTGCCAAAGGCATCGGTGTTGACTTCTTGAAAGTGATTATCTATACCTAGTTACTGTATAAGCAGTGCACCTGAATTTGCCAGTTTCTAAACTTTCTTTTTTTAGTGTTCTGTGTCTATAAATGTTTGTTCCCATTAGGGCATGTACAATACTTGATAGAAGGACACCCTTTCTGTGTGTTTTCTTTTCTTACCCTTTCAAAGTTGAGAAGAGTATTTGTGACAGTGGTAAAAGGTACAAATGTTGTCCCTTTGAGATGGGTATTGTGTTAATTGCAACATCTCACACATGGGCTGTTTCCTTCTGGCTGTTGTACCCAATGTCAAAAGACTTAGTTTAATCCTGACTCAGTCCTACTTTTCAGGAGTTGTTAAAAAGAGGCATGCAATTTGCTTTTCAGAATGAATTTGAGGAGAGCAAAGGTATAAGTAGAGAAGTTGGATGGATCTTTCTTGTTGATGCAGGATACCCCCCAAACCTGTTTAAGCTTAATTTTATATCAGGAATTTTTTCCTGACTTTTTTATCACCTTTCCTCAAGGCATGATAAAAGTGAGTTTGATTTGTAAACCACTTGTAATTTTTCAGTACCATTCCAGGGATATTCATTAAGGGAATTACCAATGTTTGATGAGCACAGATTTATCACTACACTTTGTGGCATGCATTCAAAGTATGGCACAACTCACCCTGCCCAAGACCCAGCATCCCGATGAGGTTAGGTTCTCATCCACAGGTTCTCATAATGCCCCTATTCAATGCTAGTTTACACAAATCCAATGATTATTTGTCTTGTGTATGTTTCTCCCACCTGAGTGGGAGCTCCAGGAGGATAGAAGTGGTATCTGTTTCATGCACTGCTGAATTCCTAGAGCCCATCTTAGTGTCTATCACAATAAAAAGGTATTCAAAAACATGCACCGGCATGAATGAAGAAAGGGAGGAACGGTGATCTCAGAGGCAGTGGGATGAGTCTGGAAGCTTGCTGGTACCTGCAGAAACAAGGAAGACATTTACAGAACCTGGGGCTTCCTAAAGGCAGGGGCCTGCCACAGGAGTGCCACACAGGGCAGAAAGTAGGCCAGATCACTAATTAAAAACGAAGAAAGTAGAACAATCTTTTGTGATTGCAACAGGAAAGCAAAGCCCAAATCAGGAAGCATCTCACAAGACAGAGAGGTAATTAAGGAAATATTCTTTAAGGGCACAAGGCAGAAAAAGAAATGGGCTGTCCCCTTCACTGCAAGGAAAAGGAAAGCTAATGACTAGCTTAAAGAAGCAAAAACATCCAGTACTTCATTCTTTTGTCCCACCTTAGCTTCTCTTACCCAGAGTAAAGGCATTTATATTATCAAAGGATGTGGCTTTAAGAAGGGCTGGGGAGGAGTCCAGCAGTGGGACATAAAGGCCAGGTGCAAGATGATTTTAGGAACTGGCCCTTTCACAGCCTGAGGCTAAACTCCGTGACCTATCCAAGTCATGGCCCACTGTTTTTTGGAACTCATAGAAGGTGGTAAAGGTCAAAGAGTGTCCCTGAAACTGGAAGATGACTGGATTCCACAGAATCCCTGTTCAAGGGCCTGACAGCATGGATTAATTCTACTACTCCCCCTTCTCCAGCCAGAGAAGACAGAGCAGCAGTCTTCCAGTCAGGAGAGGCAAGTCTATCTCAGCTGCACCACACAGTCTTTCTTTGTGATTCTGAACTTGCCCCTTTACCTTGTACAGCCTCAATTTCCTCTTCTGTAAAGTGGACAAGGATTAGGACTCACTCTTACAGTCACTGGTTGGTAGGTTAAGAATGTTTTTAAAATTCATTTTCCCCCTGAACAATGCATGTATACAACTTATAAAACTGCATGATAGATTAAAGATGGTGGCGTGAGAGGAGAGACAGAGGCTACCTCCTAAAACTGGATACAATTAAAAAATTTAATTGGCACAACTAATCCTGAGAGAGCAACAGGAAAGAGGACGCGTCAGACTGCACACACCTGGAGAAAAGAGCAGACTTCAGTGAACGGGATAACATACTGGAGCTGTGGCTCCATGGGACCTGAGCCCCTCCCCCAACCTAGCTCACCAGTGGGAGGAAGACAAACGGAGCAGGGAGGGAGTGCAAGGCTTGGGACTGCTGAATACCCTGCTCTGGAGATCTGCTCTGGGAGCACAAACCTACATTTCATGGTGCTTTCATGAGACTTGCATGACTACCAGGTTGGAAAGTTAATACAGGCAGAGTTCCTGGGGAGACTGGGATTCCAGCTGCTTGTGGAAAGCAGGGATCCGTATCTGGCTCCTCTAGGACAAAAACTTATACCTGTGTGACCGGCCCACTGGCTCAGGCAGTGGAGAAAGTCACAGTGGCCAGGAGGCAGGAAACAGCTCTTTCCTACCCCCAGTACCACTCCCCTGTGACCCCTGACATGGCTTCAGGGGCTCAGCAGCTACAGAATAGAGCTTCTGGACACTAGAGGGCGCCATATACAAACATGAAACGCCAAAGGAACCTTGTCCAGAGTAAAATTGTTAATACAACTCCCGAGAAAGATTTAGATGATATGGACCTCGTGACTCTTCCTGAAAGGGAGTTCAAAATAAAAATACTCAACATCCTAATGGAGGTATGGAAGGACATCCAAGAACTCAGGAATTAATTCAGGTCAGAGATCCAATCATTAAGGAACACGATGGAGGGTATTAAAAGCAGGTTGGATATGGTGGAGGAGACAATAAATGAAATAGAAACTAGAGAAGAGGAATCCAAAGAAGCTGAGGCACAGAGAGAAAAAAGGATCTCCAAAAATGAAAGAATATTGAGAGAAATGTGTGATCAATCCAAGCGGAACAATATTCGCATTATAGGGATACCAGAAGAAGAAGAGATAGAAAAAGGGATAGAAAGTGTATTTGAGGAGGTAGTTGCTGGAAACTTCCCCAGTCGGGGGAAGGACATAGTCTGTCAGGCCATGGAGATCCACAGATCCCCCAACACAAGGGATCCAAGGAAGACAACACCAAGACACATAATAATTAAAATGGGAAAGATCAAGGATAAGGACAGACTGTTAAAAGCAACCAGAGACAGAAATAAGATCACATACAAAAGAAAGCCCTTCAGACTAACAACAGACTTCTCAGCAGAAACCTTACAGGCCAGAAGGGAGAGGCATGATGTACTTAATGCCATGAAGCAGAAGGGCCTGGAACCAAGATTACTTTATCTGGAGAGATTATCATTTAAATTTGAAGGAGGGATTAAACAATTTCCAGATAAGCAAAACCTGAGAGAGTTTACCTCCCACAAACCATCTCTGCAGTCAATTTTGGAGGGACTGCTATAGATGGAAGTGTTCCTAGGGTTGGATAGCTGTCACCAGAGGTAGTAAAACCATGGTAGGGAGGGTGGAGCAGCTGATTCCAAGGCAAATGAAAAATTAAATTGACTATCCATAAACCCAATCAAGGAATAGAGAAAAAGTATAGAATCTGATACCTAATATATAAAGAATGAAGGAGGAAGAAAAAGGAGGAAAAATAGAAAAGAACCTTTAGATTGTGTTTGTAACAGCATACTAAGTGAGTTAACTTAGACTCTTAGATAGTAAGGAAAGTAACCTGGAACCTTTGGTAACCACGAATCTAAAGCCTGAAATGGCAATAAATACATACCTATCGATAATCAACCTAAATGTAAATAGACTGAATGTACCGATCAAAAGACATAGAGTCACTGAATGGATAAAAAAACAAGACCCATCTATATGCTGCTGACAAGAGACTCACCACAAACCCAAAGACATGCACAGACTAAAATTCAAGGGATGGAAAAATATATTTCATGCAAACAATAGGGAGAAAATGCAGGAGTTGCAGTACTAGTATCAGACAAAATAGACTTCAAAACAAAGAAAGTAACAAGAGATAAAGAAGGACACTACATAATGATAAAGGGCTCAGTCCAACAAGAGGATATAACCATTCTAAATATATATGCACCCAACACAGGAGCACCAGCATATGTGAAACAAATACTAACAGAACTACAGGAGGAAATAGAATGCAATGCATTCATTTTAGGAGACTTCAACACACCACTCACTCCAAAGGACAGATCAACCTGACAGAAAATAAGTAAGGACACAGAACCACTGAACAACACACTAGAACAGATGGACCTAATAGACATCTATAGAACTCTACACCCAAAAGCAACAGGATACACATTCTTCTCAAGGGCACATGGAACATTCTCCAGAATAGACCACATACTAGGCCACAAAAAGAGCCTCAGTAAATTCCAAAAGATTGAAATCCTACCAACCAACTTTTCAGACCACAAAGGTATAAAACTAGATATAAATTGTACCAAGAAAGCAAAAAGGCTCACAAACACATGGAGGCTTAACCACACGCTTCTAAATAGTCAATGGATCAACGACCAAATTAAAATGGAGATCCAGCAATATATGGAAATAAATGACAATAACAACATAAAGCCCCAACTTCTGTGGGATGCAGTGACAGCACTCTTAAGAGGAAAGTATATAGCAATCCAGGCATATTTAAAGAAGGAAGAACAAACCCAAATGGATAGTAGAACATCACAGTTATCAAAATTGGAAAAAAAGAACAAATGAGGCCTAAAGTCAGCAGAAGGAGGGACATAATAAGATCAGAGAAGAAATAAACAAAATTGAGAAGAATAAAACAATAGAAAAAACTCAATGAAACCAAGAGCTGGTTGTTTGAGAAAATAAACAAAATAGATAAGCCTCTAGCTGGACTTATTAAGAGAAAAAGAGAATCAACACACATCAACAGAATCAGAAATGAGAAAGGAAACAACACGACGGACTCAACAGAAATACAAAGAATTATTAGAGACTACTATGAAAACCTATATGCTAAGAAACTGGAAAACCTAGAAGAAATGGACAACTTCCTAGAAAAATACAACCTTCCAAGACTGACCAAGGAAGAAACACAAAACCTAAACAAGCCAATTACCAGCAAAGAAATTGAAGCAGTAATCAAAAACTACCCATGAAAAAGACCCCTGGGCCAGATGAATCTACCTCGGAATTTTATCAGACATACAGAGAAGATATAATACCCATTCTCCTTAAAGTTTTCCAAAAAATAGAAGAGGAGGGAATACTCCCAAACTCATTCTATGAAGCCAACATCACCCTAATACCAAAACCAGGCAAAGACCCCACCAAAAAAGAAAATTACAGACCAATATCCCTGATGAACATAGATGCAAAAATACTCAATAAAATATTAGCAAACCGAATTCAAAAATATATCAAAAGGATCATACACCATGACCAAGTGGGATTCATCCCAGGGATGCAAGGATGGTACAACATTTGAAAATCCATTAACATCATTCACCACATCAACAAAAAGGAAGACAAAAACCACATGATCTTCTCCCTAGATGCTGAAAAAGCGTTCAACAAAACTCAAAATCCATTCATGATAAAAACTCTCAGCAAAATGGGTATAGAGGGCAAGTACCTCAACATAATAAAGGCCATATAGAATAAACCCACAGCCAACATCATACTTAACAGCAAGAAGCTGAAAACTTTTCCTCTGAGATTGGGAACAAGAAAGGGATGCCACTCTCCCCACTGTTATTTAAAATAGTACTGGAGGTCCTAGCCACGGCAATTAGACAAAACAAAGAAATACAAGGAATCCAGATTGGTAAAGAAGAAGTTAAACTGTCACTATTCTCAGATGACATGATATTGTACATAAGAAAACCCTAAAGACTTTACTCCAAAACTACTAGAACTGATATCGGAATTCAGCAAACTTGCAGGATACAAAGTTAACACACAGAAATCTGTGGCTTTCCTACACAATAACAATGAGCCAATAGAAACAGATATCAGGAAAACAATTCCATTCACAATTGCGTCAAAAAGAATAAAATACCTAGGAATAAACCTAACCAAAGAAGTGAAAGACCTATACCCTGAAAACTATAAGACACTCTTAAGACAAGTTAAAGAGGACACTAACAAATGGAAACTCACCCCATGCTCTTGGCTTGGAAGAATTAATATAGTCAAAATGGCCATCCTGCCCAAAGCAATATACAGATTTGATGCAATCCCTATTAAATTACCAACAACATTCTTCAACGAACTGGAACAAATAGTTAAAAAATTCATATGGAAACACCAAAGACCCCGAATAGCCAAAGCAATCCTGAGAAAGAAGAATAAAGTGGTGTGTATCTCACTCCCCAACTTCAAGCTCTACTACAAAGCCATAGTAATCAAGACAATTTGGTACTGGCACAAGAACAGAGCCACAGACCAGTGGAACAGGTTAGAGACTCCAGTAACCCAAACATATATGGTCAATTAATATTTGATAATGGAGCCATGGACATACAATGGCGAAATGACAGTCTCTTCAACAGATGATGCTGGCAGAACTGGACAGCTACATGTAGGAGAATGAAACTGGATCACTGTCTATCCCCATACATACATAAAAGTAAATTCAAAATGGATCAAAGACCTGAATGTAAGTCATGAAACCACAAAACTCTTAGAAAAAAAACATAGGCAAAAATCTCTTGGATGTGAACATTAGTGACTTCTTCATGAACATATCTCCCCGGGCAAGGAAAACAAAAGCAAAAATGAACAAGTGGACTATATCAAGCTGAAAATCTTCTGTACAGCAAAGGACACCATCAATAGAACAAAAAGGTACCCGAGAGTATGGGAGAATATTTTCATAAATAACAGATCCGATAAAGGATTGACATCCAAAATATATAAAGAGCTCACGCTCCTCAACAAAAAAAAAGCAAATAATCCAATTTAAAGATGGGCAGAGGAGCTGAGCAGACAGTTCTCCAAAGAATAAATTCAGATGGCCAACAGACACATGAAAAGATGCTCCACATCGCTAGTTATCAGAGAAATGTAAATTAAAACCACAATGAGATATCACCTAACACCAGTAAGGATGGCCACCATCCAAAAGAGAAACAACAACAAATGTTGGCGAGGTTGTGGAGAAAGGGGAACCCTCCTACACTGCTGGTGGGAATGTAAATTGGTTCAACCATTGTGGAAAGCAATATGGAGGTTCCTCAAAATACTCAAAATAGATTTACCATTTGACCCAGGAATTCCACTTCTAGGAATTTCCCCTAAGCATGCAGAACTCCAGTTTGAAAAAGACAGATGCACCCCTATGTTTATCGCAGCACTATTTACAATAGCCAAGAAATGGAAGCAACTTAAGTGTCCATCAGTAGAGGAATGGATGAAGAAGATGTGGTACATATACACAATGGAATATTATTCAGCCATAAGAAGAAAAAAATTCCTACCATTTGCAACAACATGGATGGAGCTAGAGGGTATTATGCTCAGTGAAGTAAGTGAAGCGGAGAAAGACAAATTCCAAATGATTTCACTCATCTGTGGAGTATAAGAACAAAATAAAAACTGAAGGAACAAAACAGCAGCAGAATCACAGAACCCAAGAATAGACTAAAAGGTACCAAAGGGAAAGGGACTGGGGAGGATGGGTGGGTAGGGAGGGATAAGGGTGGAAGAAGAAAGGGGGTATTTTGATTGGCATGTATAATGTGGGGGTGGGGGAAAGGGGAGGGCTTTGCAACACAGAGAAGACAAGTACTGATTCTACAACATCTTATTATGCTGATGGACTGTGACTGTAAGGTGGTTTGTGGGGGGGACTTGGGGTAGGGGAGAGCCTAGTAAACATAATGTTCTTCAAAAAAATTAAAATAAAAATAAAAAAAACCTGCATGATACTCCAAGTAATAAAATTCAGCATTCCCTTCTGTCACCCTTTTCCATCCAGACTCCAGCTGTCATGGGAAATCCCTTTAAACTCTTTGAGCTATTTCTCGTGATATTTGACCTTCATATTTGTTACACCACCATTTTCTGGTTTTTCCCATTTTAGGTGTAATTTGTGCGTACCCCACTATGACAGATGAGGACTCAGCTCATACCCATTCATCCTCACCCATGCTGTGCCCACTTTCCCAACATCATATTTTTGTTAAATCAACATTCAGTGTTTGCACTATTACAATGAGGTGATCACATATGAGCCTAAAAGTGTACTCTGAGACTTTTTGTTTTCCTGCCTTGTTTGTTTCCTTATGCTCTTTTGTTTGCTTTGTTTATTTTGTTTCATGTATTTAATAAGTGATTTGGATCCAAAGCTTCCGAGCAAAGCATAGAACTCCTCTTAATTGCAACCACATGCATGGGGAGGTCTCAGTGGCACTGCTTTCCTCTGGCGACCCACCTCCCAGAGCCCCTGTCCTGTGTAATTCAGACAGGAAGTCCCTCTTCTGACATTAAGAAACCCAGGTTGAGGGATGGGGGTGGCAGGAGAGATGGAGATCCTCCAAATTTGTTTTGTCGCCTACTACATCTCCTGTGTCCTTGCAGTCCCTTCTCAAGTGAAATTTGACATGATGGAATGGGTTACCAGGGTTTTGTCCTCCTTCCCTTCCCTGTAAAAGGGCATGCTGCCTCACTGCTCTTTGCCATTTTAACAAGTCGTTTAATGAAAAACCATGTGTGGCTTCCACACCTGGTGTTATGCAGGGAAGCCAGTGCTGAAGCTACTCAGCTGTCTCTCAGGACAGTGGGCCAGGCTAGAGGTGCAGACAGGTCCCTCCTCACCAGACACAGGGACCTTTCCAAGCCCAACAGGCCCCCTGGGCTCCTCAGGCATTCTGCACACTGGACTTTCTGCCAGGGAGGGAGCCAAGAGAGCAGGCAGACACCAGCAGGGATGCTCCTTTAAGGCCCTTTGAAGGGGACACTGTGGGAGAGTGATGGGGTTTTGAAAATTTCAGCTCAGCAGAGCCTTAAGCCCTGTTTTGAAGGGAAGCTTTGGTCAATAGGAATTTGGTCCTTAGAACTCACATTCCCTCTTTTCCTTTGTATGTTTCAACACTTAGTACACTTGGGGACTGCCTGAATACACGTTGTTACTGGGACTTTCACGAGTCAGGATCCTTGGAGGTCTGTGACATGGATCCTGTACCCCCTTGTGCTATTTTTGAGTCTGTTCTCTCTAGGAGCCTTGCCTGTGGCAGGTCACCAAATCTCTTTCAAGAACTCACTCTGTAGTTAGATTGCCAGGGTCCGAATTCTAGTCTCTACATTTCATAGGTATGTGGCTTCAGACAAGTCACTTAAAGTCTCTAAGCCTCATTTCCTCATTTAAAAAAAAAGCCGTAATAAGAGTTCATATTACAGAGGATCAGTGTGAGTATTCAGTGAAATAATATATAGTGCCTTGCACATGGAAATGTTTTTAAAATGTTAACACTATTATCTATTATTAAGCAAATTTTGCTATTTCTAAGTGCCCAAGGAGATTTCAAAATGAATAAAAGACCACTCCTGCCCTCAGATCACAGTCTAGAAGAAGCTCTTGAGACAAGCCTGTAAACAGCCAATCGCAAACAGTATATATAAGATCAAGTATACTACAGCTTGTCTAAGAGGTATAGTCAAACTACTTGATGGAGGCAGAATTCAGGCAGAGGGTGATCACAGCCTATTGGGGCTGATACCTTTCTTTTGATTTGATGGTTTTAGAGAGGAGGTAGATGGAACTTAAATTGTGGGTATTGTATATATACTAGAGGAAAGGAAAAAAATATAAGAAAGAAAACAGCAGAGGTCTAAAAATATATTTTCCAAATAGCAAACAGTCCATTTGAAGGGAAAAATATTAAAAGTATGACAGAGAAGAATAGAAAGTAGCTTATGCCTACAGTATGAAGAGCCTTTAAGGGCAAGCTACAGCGCTGAGGGAATTGCTGAGATCCTAGAACAGTCTTGAGGAAAAGAGATTTTTATAATCTACTGTATCTAGCAACTTCCCTCAAATGCATTTAGATCTGCATTTCCCTCTCAGGAATTCTTCCTTCCTTCCCTCCCTTCAGCAAGTATTTACTTCACTCCTGAGTTTATGATGTGGTCCACTGGAAATCATGCAAAGTTACACATCCTATATACTTTAATAGAATTAAATGAAGTTCAAACCATGGTGATGGGCAATAAATAGGGTAGTTTTAATCAAGGTTCACCAAAGTTCACAACTCATATTTTATATGATTCCTTCCTTCAGCCAAAAGCTGACTTGAAGTCCATTGCTAATTCTAGCTTAACACTTTTTGTCACTTCAACTAGTTTATTCTGACCAGAAAAATTTACTGAACATCTACTTGGCTAGGTACTTTAGAAAGTGTGAGAAAAGGACAAGTCACAATATTTATCCTAAAAGACCATACTCTTGCTGATGGACAATGTTCATGAAGTTATTTGAGAGGAATGCCAGCCTGCCAGTGAGTCTGCCTCCAACTCGGAAAACTAAAGTGACTGGATCTATAGCACAGAGATAGGTTCTAAGAATTTGGGAGAGGTCCAGATTATACATAGGCAAACGTCCAGAGAAAGAAGAATTTTGAAGTAAGTGAAAGGAGAGAAAGAGGACATGCTATGTCTGAGAAACAGCATAGGCAAAGGTCTGGAGGCATATGGTGTCATAAGGGGAAATGAGGAAGGCTACTGGCTTGACTAGAGCTTGCAGGGAGGTGAAGTCGGCTGGGTAAGGTAGGCAGAAGTACGGAGCATCTTGAATGCCAAATAGGACTGGCCACAAGTGCTTTATAGTGTGAGCCATCTCCTCATGTTTGGAAATGGAAGTATGGAGATTGTACAGTCAGGTTTTCAAGCAGGAGGAAAAGAGAGATGCCCTCTAACCCACAATTTCTGTAGGAAAGCGTATCACATGTCCACCAGGTTTTCCACCATGACAGGTCAAAGCAGGCATAGGGAAATTCAGACCATTTATCCGAGGGGCCTGAATTTACAGAAAATGATCATCTCAGAACTTGGACTGAAAAATGAACAACCTAAGGGAACCAGGAAGAACTTGTCTGTTTCTTGCCAGGCTGAGGGCTGATGGGAAACCAGAAAAGGAAGACAGATGTCTGCCACCTTGGAACCTCACTGACAAAGATCTATTCCAGAGTTTCCTGAGGTCTGACAGCCTGGGAATTTGGGTTTAGGTGAGCTTTGCACAGAGATTACCAACTGACAGGCCTAGAAGGTGAAGCCTTCTGTCTATTTCAAGTTTAACTATAGCCTCAACTGACAGAACAGCATCACGCCCTGGGGTCTCACCTGCCACAGCCTCATCCTGGCCTCCAGGACTTCCTTGTCTCCTGAGGAAGGCGAAGCCTGAGCTGATCAGACGCTTGAGGAGGGAGCTGATTCCCCTGGAGGTGGTGAGTTCCCCATTGCTGGAAGCTTTCAAGCAGAGGACCGTCTGGCAGGTTATTGTCAAAAGAATTCATTCATCAGCTGGATGACGACAGCAATGATAAGAGCTGACACTGAGCATGACCTGGGTGTCAGGCTCTGCATTTAGCCCTTTACATACTTGCCCCAGTTTGTCCCTGTGAGTTAAGGGATGCTGTTGGCCCCATTTTATGGACAAGAAACCTGAGGTCCAGAGAGTTTGGGATCTTGCCAAAGATCATATAGCCAACAAGTGCTAGAGTTCAGATTTGAACCCAGCCTGTCTACGCTCCCCTTTTAACTGTTCATTTTCAGAAAAGTTCACTGGAGCCCACACACTTCACAGCGATACCATACTGAAAATGACTGCTGTATCTCCTCAAGCTCTGCTACTTCATAATTCCACTGCTAAAGATGAAGGCATCTTTCATTCCTGACCTTTCACTGGGACATGAAGAGCTTGGGATTAAGTTTCCTTGACTCTCCTGTTGTGTGTGTGTGTTTCCTAACATCAGGGCACATGTCTAAGGCAAAGGTGAAAACGAAATTAGAGTTTAAAAATATGAGATAAAGAGCAGGAAGTGCCTCTCCCACAGCACCGGAGGGCTGGGGCTTGAACTGAACGGCTCGGACGCAAATAAGCACATGGCCAAGGGTCCATTCTTGGGTTATGTGATTCTGCTGCTATTTTGTTCCTGCAGTTTTCCCTTTGTTCTTATACTCCACAGATGAGTGAAATCATTTGGTATTTGTCTTTCTCTGCTTGTCTTAATTCACTGAGCATAATACCCTCTAACTCCATCCATGTTGTTGCAAATGGTAGGATTTTTTTTCTTCTTATGGCTGAATAATATTCCATTGTGTATATGTACCACATCTTCTTAATCCATTCATCTACTGATGGACACTTAGGTTGCTTCCATTTCTTGGCTTTTGTAAATAGTGCTGCGATAAACATAGGGGTGCATCTGTCTTTTCCAAACTTGAATGCTGCATTCGTAGGGTAAATTCCTAGGAGTGGAATTCCTGGGTTGAATGGTAAGTTTATTTTGAGCATTTTGAGGAACCTCCACGCTGCTTTCCACAATGGTTGAACTAATTTACATTCCCACCAGCAGTGTAGGAGGGTTCCCCTTTCTCCACAACCTCACCAACATTTGTTGTTGTTTGTCTTTTGGATGGCAGCCATCCTTACTGGTGTGAGCTGATACCTCATTGTGGTTTTAATTTGCATTTATCTGATAATTAGCGATGTGGAGCATCTTTTCATGTGTCTGTTGCCATCTGTATTTCTTTTTTAGAGAACTGTCTGATCAGTTCCTCTGCCCATTTTTTAATTGGATTATTTGTTTTTTGTTTGTTGAGGTGGGTGAGCTCTTTATATATTTTGGACATCAAGCCTTTATCGGATCTGTCATTTACAAATATATTCTCCCATACTGTAGGGTGTACCTTTTTGTTCTTTTGATGGTGTCTTTTGCTGTACAGAAGCTTTTCAGCTTAATATAGTCCCACTTGTTCATTTTTGCTGTTGTTTTCCTTGCCCAGGGAGATATGTTCAAGAAGAGGTCACTCATGTTTAAGTCTAAGAGGTTTTTGCCTATATTTTTTTCTAAGAGTTTTATGGTTTCATGACTTACATTCAGGTCTCTGATCCATTTTGAATTTACTTTTGTGTATGGGGTTAGACAATGGTCCAGTTTCATTCTCCCACATGTTGCTGTATTCCTATTATGTTAATGTGTGCACGCAATTTAATTAATAATTTAAAACCTATACATGCTTATGTTACACTACAAGAAGGTATGTCAAAGAAATAATCAATCTTCCCATGTTTTCTTCATCTGCTACTTCTATAGCTTCTCTTCTTCCTTCATAATTACAACCCCTAAGTAGAATTCGTGCCTCATATAGAAATTACCGAGTATCATAATTCTTCCAAGTGGTAAATATACCTCAAGACAAATGCTGGGCATAGAAGCCTCAGGGCATAAATCTGTAAAAAAGTAAAAAGCTAACCTTTTCAAACAATATTGCTTCTCTCTCACTTTCCAACTTTACATTTCCCTGTATGGCCCCGGAAGATAACTGGTTAGCCAGAGACGGGTAAGATTCCTCAAGGAAGGAACAACCTAAGACAGGCACAGTCGCAGGGGGGCCATCAGGTGAGAAATTGGGGATCAACAGAGCTGAGGCTTAGAACCTCACCCCCCCTAGTTTGAGAGAAATCTTCTGCATCCATGGATGTTTTGTTGCCCTTGTCTAGCATGGATTAATACTTAGTCTATAGGTACACACCTGATCATCTACATTTGCCCTCTTACAGCACTAAACTATGTTTTCTACCTTTATCTTGCATCTACCTACCACTTCAGCATTTTATTAAAAAAAAATAATAATAATAATAAGGGAGAAATGTGGGATTCACATATAAATCATGTAGAAAAATCAAACAAATAATCATAATTGACCTGATTGTTTATAGTTCATGATGCGTGATCAAAACCGAAAGTTTCTGTGATGACTGCCCTTGTACTGTTCACCATGTAAGAACTCATTCACTATGTAAGAACTTGTTCACCATGTAAAAACTTGTTCATTATGCTTCAGAAGATTGGAGACTGTTGAGAATTAGGCATGGGGTTGATTAATGATTGTGCATTGAGTCCCCTATACAGAATTTTATTTTTATTAACAACCATATGATCAATAAATATGAGAGATGCCCTCTCAACAACAACAAAAATCTAGAAATTTCATCTGAAAATCTAAGCATCCTCTTCTCTGTCACCTTGAACTTTCTTAAATGATAAAGCCTAACATCCTCAAAGAGGAACTATATAGATAAGTGGTTTAGCAGAAACACCCAAATGCCAGCCCTCCAGGTCAAGAATATAATGTTGCCAACCCCTCGGGAGTTTCCTCTCTCCCTCTCCCAGCACTACACATTGTCTCACCAGAGAAAGTCTCTGACTCTTGTAACATCTTTGTATTTCTGTATAGATTTGCCACCTAAGCATGAGCTCATAAATGTTGTTTAATTTTGAAATTTATGTAAAGGGAATCATCATTTTGTGGATATACGTTTTCCTTTTCCTACTTTACATTAACAAGATTCAACCATGTTATTGTATATGGCTGTAATTACTTTACTCATTTTCATTTGTGTATCGGATTCTATTGCATGACTATATCACAATTCATCCATCCATAATTCTATTGTTGATGGACTTTGGGCTCTTTATACTTTTGAATAATGAGTATAAATATCTTGAATATGTCTCTTGGAGCACATGTGCATATATTTCTGCTGGATGTAAACCTAGAAGTGGTATGAGAATGTTTGATTTTAATAGATACTGCCAAATAGCTTCCAAAGTGGCTGTACCAATTTACACTCCCACCATCAGTGTATGACAATTCTCATTGCTCCAAATTTGCTCAAAAACTTGGATTGTCAGTCATTTTAATTTTAGCCCTCCTGATGGGGGTGTAGTGACAACTCATTGTGATTTTAATTTGTATTTCTCCTGATTATTTATGAGGTTTAGCTCCATTTCATATGTTTATTGAAGTGTTGATTTGCGTTTTAAAGTAATAACAGTCCATGCCTTTTGCCCATTTCCTCAGTGTTGTCTGTGTTCTTCTCATTGATTTATAGGTGTTATCAATATGAGCTCTTGGTCAAAGGTCTGTGTTGCAAATACCTTCTTCTTTTCTGTAGCTGACATTTTCACTCTCTTAAGAGTATCCTGTGATGTACAGAACAGAAATTGTTCATCTTAATTCAATCCAATATATCAGTTTGTTCCTTTACGGATAGTTTTATATCTTGTTTAAGACGTTTCCTACTCTGAGGTCATGAAGATACTCTCCTATATTACGCTCCAGTGGTTTTATGTTTTCCCATTTAGATTAACAATCTATCTAGAATTGATTTTTGTGTATGACATAGGGTTGTAGAATCAATTTTTCCATATAGATATCCAATGATGGCATCATTAGTTAAAAAGATCACCCCTTCTCAACTGAACTGTAGTGGTGTCTTTGCCATAAATCATGTGACTAACTATATGTGGCTCTCTTTCTGGTCCTTTCTATTCCATTGGTCTGTTTGTGTATCTTAGGTCCTAGATTTAACCTATGTCTTGATATCTGGGGCTTTCCAATAAGGAAGTCTTGTTTTCCCACATATTCTTCTTTAAAATTATTTTGGATCTGTTTTTAGATCTTTATATTTTCATACAAATTTTAGAATCAATGTGTCAAATTATGAAAAAAGCCTATGGGGATTTTAATTGAGATAGCACTAAACTTACATATCAGTTTGGAAGAACTGATATCTTCAAATATTGAGTCTCTCAATCCAAGAACATAATTTACTGCTCTGTTTATAGAAGTCTTCTTATTTTTTCAGTAATGTTTTGTAGTTTTCACCATAGAGCTCTTGCACATCTTTTATTATGTTTATTTTCTAGGTATTCAATGCTTTTTGATGTTATTATTGACAGTATCTTTAAAAATATTTTAATGATTGCTGGCATATCAAAATTGAAATGATTCCTATTTTATTGATTTCATGTCTAGTTCACTTTGCTTTATTCACTTAGCAATTCTAATATTTTTCTGTGTTTTTGGGTTTTCTATGAGTGAAATCATGTCACCTATGAATAACAACAGCCTTATTTATTCCATGCCAGGTTGGTCACATTATCTCCTATATCCTGTTTACTATTATTTTATGATCTTTTCACCCTAATTATGAAATAAGGTTCCCATAATTTTCTTTTCCTACAATATCTTTGCTCAATTTGTTATCAGGGTCATGTTGACCCTAGAAGAATAGTAAGGACGTATTCCCTCTGTCCATTCTCTGGAAGAGATTGTGTAAGGTGGGTGTTATTTATTCTTTACTGTTCTATAGAATTCCTAAGGGAGGCAATCTGAGCCTGGAGTTGTCTTTATGTAAAGTTTTATATACCTTCAATAGAGCACTAGTCAGTTTTGTTATTCTTCCCATGGCAGTTTTGGTAATTTATAATATGTTAAGAATTTGTCCATCTCACCTAAGCTTGTCCTAAACTTGTTCAGAATATCCTCTTTTTCATGTCTGGAGGATCTGTAGGGACATTACCTTTGTTCTTACTGACATTAGCTGTTTTTGTGCTTGCTCATTCTTGCACTTTCTCTAAGATTCTTTAGGGATTGGGTTTGACTTTGTTGGTCTTTTCTGTGGACATTTCTTATTTGACAGATTTCTACACTTTATTTCCTTCTCTCATATACAGTTTGCAGGGCCTTTTTCTAGCTTCTTGAAATGGATGCTTAGTTCATTAATTTCTTTACAGTGATTCTTTTCTAAGATGTAAATTTTTTTTGTAGATAATTATTTTTTATTGAAGGGTAGTTGACACACAGTATTACATTAGTTTCAGGTGTACAACACAGTGATTCAACATTTATAGACATGATAATTCTAGGTACCTGCTATCACCATACCAAGTTGTTACAATATTTTGACTATATTCCTTATGCTATACATTACATCCCGGTTACTTATTTATTTTACAATTGGAAGTGTGTACTTTTTTTTTGTGAGGGCATCTCTCATATTTATCGATCAAATGGTTGTTAATAGCAATAAAATTCTGTATCGGGGAGTCAATGCTCAATGCACAATCATTAATCCACCCCAAGCCTAATTTTCGTCAGTCTCCAATCTTCTGAAGCATAATGAACAAGTTCTTACATGGAGAACAAATTCTTACATAATGAATAAGTTACATAGTGAACAGTACAAGGGCAGTCACCACAGAAACTTTCGGTTTTGCTCATGCATTATGAACTATAAACAGTCAGTTCAAATATGAATACTCATTTGATTTTTATACTTGATCTATATGTGGATACCACATTTCTCTCTTTAATGTTATTATTTTTAATAAAATGCTGAAGTGGTAGGTAGATACAAGATAAAGGTAGAAAACATAGTTTAGTGTTGTAAGAGAGCAAACGTAGATGATCAGGTGTGTGCCTGGAGACTATGTGTTAATCCAAGCTAGGCAAGGGCAATAAAACATTCACAGATGCAGAGGATTTCTCTCAGAACAGGGGGGGTGAGGTTCTAAGCCTCACCTCTGCTGATACCCAATTTCTCACCTGATGGGCCCCCTGTGACTGTGCCTGTCTTAGGTTGTTCCTCCCTTGAGGAATCTCACCCATCTCTGGCTAACCAGTCATAAGATGTACATTTTTAAAACCCTACATTTCCCTCTAAAGATAGGTTTAAGTACATCATTAATTTCTTGCCTTCTTTCAAATTTACTACTTTTTAAATGTTTCCACTTTTTACTCCTCTATTAATTAGGAAATTTTAGATACCATTTAAGTATTCTTGAGGTTACACTAGAGATGGCAACATACATTCTTTCCTTATCAAAAGTTATTGTGTATTGGCGCTTACATCCTCTTCCCAGACAATGCAGAGAACTTTATTGTCCTGCCAGTGTACATAATGTCATTGTATAATTTTTTAACTCAACAATATATTGTTGTTTTATTCTGTATATTTTCATTTATATTTACCCATGGATTTATAATTTTTATTTCTATTTGTTCCATTCTGCATCTCTAATTTCCATCGGGAATAGTTTTCCTTCTCCATGAATAATATCTTCTAGTATTTCTATTAGTGTAGATCTGTTGTTGGTAAATATTTCTCCTTTTATTAGTATGCAATGTCTTTTTTTTTTTTAAATAATTATTTTTTATTGAAGGGTAGTTGACGCACAGTATTACATTACATTAGTTTCAAGTGTACAACACAGTGGCAGAACATTTATATACATAATTCTAGGTTCCAGCTATCACCCTACCAAGCTGTTACAATATCTTCACAATATTCCTTATGCTATACATTACATCCCGGTTACTTATTTATTTTACCATTGGAAGTCTGTCCTTTTTTTTTTTTTTTTTTTTGTGAGGGCATCTCTCATATTTATTGATCAAATGGTTTTTAACGACAATAAAATTCTATATAGGGGAGTCAATGCTCAATGCACAATCATTAATCCACCCCAAGCCTAATTTTCGTCAGTCTCCAATCTTCTGAGGCATAACAAACAAGTTCTTACATGTAGAACAAATTCTTACATAATGAATAAGTTACATAGTGAACAGTACAAGGGCAGTCATCACAGAAACTTTCGGTTTTGCTCATGCATTATGAACTATAAACAGTCAGTTCAAATATGAATACTCATTTGGTTTTTATACTTGATTTATATGTGGATACCACATTTCTCTCTTTATTATTATTATTTTTAATAAAATGCTGAAGTGGTAGGTAGATACAAGATAAAGGTAGAAAACATAGTTTAGTGTTGTAAGAGAGCAAATGTAGATGATCAGGTGTGTGCCTGTCGACTATGTGTTAATCCAAGCTAGACCAGGGCAATAAAACATCCACGTATGCAGAAGATTTCTCTCAGAACGGGGGGGTGAGGTTCTAAGCCTCACCTCTGTTGATCCCCAATTTCTCACCTGATGGCCCCCCTGCGACTGTGCCTGTCTTAGGTTGTTCCTCCCTTGAGGAATCTTACCCGTCTCTGGCTAACCAGTCATCTTCCGGGGCCATACAGGGAAATGTGAAGTTGGTAAGTGAGAGGGAAGCCTTATTGTTTGAAAAGGTTAGCTTTTTACTTCTTTGCATATTTATGCCCTGTGGCTTCTATGCCCAGCATTTGTCTTGAGGTATCTTTACCACTTGGAAGAATTATGATACTCGGTAAATTTGATATGAGGCACGAATTCTATTTAAGGGTTGTAATTAGGAAGGAAGAAGAAAAGCTGTAGAAGTAGCAGACGGAAGAAAACATGGGAAGATTGATTATTTCTTTGACATATCTTCTTGTAGAGTTACTTCTGCATATATAGGTTTTAAGCTACTACTTAAATTGCACACACACATTAACATAATAGGAGTATAGTTACATAACCAAAGCATATCTGTAATTACCAGCCATCTCCAGTGAAACCAAGAAAACCATTAAGGCACCTTAGGCATTTGTGAAAACTTATCTATGATATGGTGGATATTGTCCAACTGAACTTGAACAGTCTGAGAGAAATCAGACAAATTAAAACAACCCATTCCTGGGGACTGTTCACATGCCATATGTTCTTTTAACAGTAAATAGTCTGTAGTTGTAAGAGTTTGGAGCGCTACAATTTGCACTTCTCCAAATTCTTGGTTGAGTTCCAACAGTATAGATCCAGTCAAATTTGTTGTTTTACTGTATGCACAGGCCAGCTTAGATATCTCCTTCCTCATTCCCATGGCAAGTCCAGGAACTGGTGGGATGAGTGCATCTACAGCTGTAGCAGTGCTTGGATCTTTGTTGGGGTTATTTGATGATCATCTTCTGGCATGAGTCTTCCAGAGAGTGCAGATGTTGGAAGTTCTTTTTCATATCGTATCTTAGTTCATTTTCGGGGTAGCCCAATTAGGCTTTGATCCTCTGTATAAAAACAAACAGACCCTTTGCCTACACTTTTATATGCCCTTCATACCCTTGTGTAGAACTCGTTGGAGGTTACCACACAGGAACTGACCTTTTTTTTTTTTTTTTGCTTTGTCTTTGGTATCACTAATCTACACTTACATGATGAATATTATGTTTACCAGGCTCTCCCCTATACCAGGTCTCCCCTATAAACCCCTTTACAGTCACTGTCCATCAGCATAGCAAAATGTTGTAGAATCACTACTTGCCTTCTCTGTGTTGTACAGCCCTCCCTTTTCTCCTACCCCCCCATGTATGTTAATCTTAATACCCCCCTACTTCTCCCCCCCTTATCCCTCCCTACCCACCCATCCTCCCCAGTCCCTTTCCCTTTGGTAACTGTTAGTCCATTCTTGAGTTCTGTGATTCTGCTGCTGTTTTGTTCCTTCAGTTTGTCCTTTGTTCTTATACTCCACAGATCAGTGAAATTATTTGGTATTTGTCTTTCTCCACTTGGCTTATTTCACTGAGCATAATGCCCTCTAGCTCCATCCATGTTGCTGCAAATGGTAGGATTTGGCTCTTCTTATGGCTGAGTAATATTCCATTGTGTATATGTACCACATCTTCTTTATACATTCATCTATCGATGGACATTTAGGTTGCTTCCAATTCTTGGCTATTGTAAATAGTGCTGCGATAAACATAGGGGTGCATCTGTCTTTTTCAAACTTGATTGCTGCATTCTTAGGGTAAATTCTAGGAGTGGAATTCCTGGGTCACACGGTAAGTCTGTTTTGAGCATTTTGAGGAACCTCCATACTGCTTTCCACAATGGTTGAACTAATTGACATTCCCACCAGCAGTGTAGGAGGGTTACCCTTTCTCCACAGCCTCGCCACCATTTGTTGTTGCTTGTCTTTTGGATGGTAGCCATTCTTACTGGTGTGAGGTGATTCCTCATTGTAGTTTTAATTTGCATTTCTCTGATAATTACTGATGTGGAGCATCTTTTCATGTGTCTGTTGGCCATCTGCATTTCTTTTTTGGAGAACTGTCTGTTCAGTTCCTCTGCCCATTTTTTAATTGGATTATTTGTTTTTTGTTTGTTGAGGCGTGTGAGCTCTTTATATATCTTGGACGTCAAGCCTTTATCGGATCTGTCATTTACAAACATATTCTCCCATACTATAGGGTTCCTTTTTGTTCTATTGATAGTGTATTTTGCTGTACAGAAGCTTTTCAGATTAATATAGTCCCACTTGTTCAATTGTGCTGTTGTTTTCCTTGCCCGGGGAGAGAGATGTTCAAAAAGAGGTCACTCATGTTTATATCTAAGAGGTTTTTGCCTATGTTTTTTTCCAAGAGTTTAATGGTTTCATGACTTACATTCAGGTCTTTGATCCATTTTGAATTTACTTTTGTGTATGGGGTTAGACAATGGTCCAGTTTCATTCTCCTACATGTAGCTGTCCAGTTTTGCCAGCAACATCTGTTGAAGAGACTGTCATTTTGCCATTGTATGTCCATGGCTACTTTATGAAATATTAATTGACCATATATGTTTGGGTAAATGTCTGGAGTCTCTAGTCTGTTCCACTGGTCTGTGGCTCTGTTCTTGTGCCAGTACCAAAGTGTCTTGATTACTATGGCTTTATAGTAGAGCTTGAAGTTGGGGAGTGAGATTCCCCCCTACTTTATTCTTCTTTCTCAGAATTGCTATGGCTATTCGGGGTCTTTGGTGTTTCCATATGAATTTTTGAATTATTTGTTCCAGTTCATTGAAGAATGTTGCTGGTAATTTGATAGGGATTGCATCAAATCTGTATATTGCTTTGGGCAGGATGGCCATTTTGACGATATTTAATTCTTCCTAGCCACGAGTATTGGATGAGTTTCCATTTGTTAGTGTCCCCTTTAATTTCTCTTAAGAGTGACTTGTAGTTTTCTGAGTATAGGTCTTTCACTTCTTTGGTTAGATTTATTCCTATGTATTTTATTCTTTTTGATGCATTTGTGAATGGAATTGTTTCCCTGATTTCTCTTTCTATTGGTTCATTGTTAGTGTATAGGAAAGCCACAGATTTCTGTGTGTTAATTTTGTATCCTGCAACTTTGCTGTATTCCAATATCAGTTCTAGTAGTTTTGGGGTGGTGTCTTTAGGGTTTTTTATGTACGATATCATGTCATCTGCAAATAGTGATAGTTTAACTTCTTCTTTACCAATCTGGATTCCTTGTATTTCTTTGTTTTGTCTGATTGCCATGGCTAGGACCTCCAGTACTATTTTGAATAACAGTGGGGAGAGTGGGCATCCCTGTCTAGCTCCCGATCTCAGAGGAAAAGCTTTCAGCTTCTCGCTGTTCAGTATAATGTTGGCTGTGGGTTTATCATATATGGCCTTTATTATGTTGAGGTACTTGCCCTCTATACCCATTTTACTGAGAGATTTTTTTCATGAATGGATGTTAAATTTTGTCAAATGCTTTTTCAGACTCTATGGAGATGACTATGTGGTTTTTGTCTTCCTTTTTGTTGATGTAGTGGATGATGTTGATGGATTTTAGAATGTTGTACCATCCTTGCATCCCTGGGATGAATCCCACTTGGTCATGGTGTACGATCCTTTTGATGTATTTTTGAATTCGGTTTGCTAATATTTTGTTGAGTATTTTTGCATCTACGTTCATCAGGGATATTGGTCTGTAGTTTTCTTTTGTGGTGGGGTCTTTGCCTGGTTTTGGTACTAGGGTGATGTTAGCTTCATAGAATGAGTTTGGGAGTATCCCCTCCTCCTCTATTTTTTGGAAAACTTAAAGGAGAATGGGTATTATGTCTTCCCTGTATGTCTGATAAAATTGCGAGGTAAATCCATCTGGCCCGGGGGTTTTGTTCTTTGGTAGTTTTTTGATTACTGCTTCAATTTCGTTGCTGGTAACTGGTCTGTTTAGATTTTCTGTTTCTTTCTGAGTCAGTCTTGGAAGGTTGTATTTTTCTAGGAAGTTGTCCATTTCTCCTAGTTATCCCAGCTTGTTAGCATATACGTTTTCATAGTAGTCTCTAACAATTCTTTGTATTTCTGTGGGGTCCATTGTGATTTTTCCTTTCTCGTTTCTGATTCTGTTGATGTGTGTTGACTCTCTTTTACTCTTAATAAGTCTGGCTAGAGGCTTATCTATTTTGTTTATTTTCTCAAAGAACCAGCTCTTGGTTTCATTGATTTTTGCTATTGTTTTATTCTTCTCAGTTTTATTTATTTCTTCTCTGATCTTTATTATGTGCCTCCTTCTGCTGACTTTAGGCCTCATTTGTTCTTCTTTTTCCAATTTCTATAATTGTGACATTAGACCATTCATTTGGGATTGTTCTTCCTTCTTTAAGTATGCCTGGATCGCTATATACTTTCCTCTTAAGACTGCTTTTGCTGTGTCCCACAGTAGTTGGGGCTTTGTGTTGTTGTTGTCATTTGTTTCCATATATTGCTGGATCTCCATTTTGATTTGGTCTTTGATCCATTGATTATTTAGGAGCATGTTGTTAAGCCTCCATGTGTTTGTGAGCCTTTTTGCTTTCTTTGTACAGTTTATTTCTAGTTTTATGCCTTTGTGTTCTGAAAAGTTCATTAGTAGGATTTCAATCTTTTGGAATTTACTGAGGCTCTTTTTGTGGCCTAGTATGTGGTCTATTCCGGAGAATGTTCCATGTGCACTTGAGAAGAATGTGTATCCTGTTGCTTTTGGATATAGAGTTCTGTAGATGTGTATTAGGTCCATCTCTTCTAGTGTGTTGTTCAGTGCCTCTGTGTCCTTACTTATTTTCTGTCTGGTGGATCTGTTCTTTGGAGTGAGTGGTGTGTTGAAGTCTCCCAAAATGAATGCATTGCATTCTATTTCCTCCTTTAATTCTGTTAGTATTTGTTTCACATATGTTGGTGCTCCTGTGTTCCTTGTCTATATATTTATAATGGTTATATCCTCTTGTTGGACTGAGCCCTTTATCATTATGTAATGTCCTTCTTTATCTTTTGTTACTTTCTTTATTTTTAAGTCTGTTTTGTCTGATACTAGTACTGCAACACCTGATTTTTTCTCTCTGTTGTTTGCATGAAATATCTTTTTCCATCCCTTGACTTTAAGTCTGTTCATGTCTTTGGGTTTGAGGTGAGTCTCTTTTAAGCAGCATATGGATGGGTCTTGCTTTTTTATCCATTCTATTACTCTGTGTCTTTTGATTGGTGCATTCAGTCCATTTACATTTAGGGTGATTATTGAAATTTATGTACTTATTGCCATTGCAGGCTTTAAGTTTGTGGTTACCAAAAGTTCAGAGTTAGCTTCTTTACTCTCTTACTGTCTAACTTATCTTGCTTGTTGAGCTATTTTGAACACGGTCTGATGATTCTTTATTTCTCTCCCTTCTGATTCCTCCTCCTCCCTTCTTCATATGTTGGGTGTTTTGTTCTGTGCTCTTTTTAGGAGTGCTCCCATCTAGAGCAGTCCCTGTAAGATGCCCTGTAAAGGTGGTTTGTGGGAGGCAAATTCCCTCAACTTTTGCTTGTCTGGGAATTGTTTAATCCCTCCTGCATATTTAAATGATAATCATGCTGGATACAGTAGTCTTGGTTCGAGGCCCTTCTGTTTCATTGCATTAAGTATATCATGCCATTCTCTTCTGGCCTGTAGGTTTCTGTTGAGAAGTCTGATGATAGCCTGATGGGTTTTCCTTTGTAGGTGACCTTTTTTTCTCTCTGTCTGCCTTTAATACTTTGTCCTTGTCTTTGATCTTTGCCATTTTAATTATTATGTGTCTTGGTGTTGCCCTCCTTGGATCCCTTGTCATGGGAGTTCTGTGTACCTCTGGTCTGAGAGGCCATTTACTCCTGTAGTTTGGGGAAGTTTTCAGCAATTATTTCTTCAAAGACACTTTCTATCCCATTTTCTCTCTCTCCTTCTTCTGTTACCCCTATAATGCGGATATTGTTCCATTTTGATTGGTCACTCAGCTCTCTTAGAATTCTTTCATTCCTGGAGATCCTTTTATCTCTCTCTGCATCAGCTTCTCTGCATTCCTGTTCTCTGTTTTCTAGTCCATTAATGGTCTCTTGCATCTCGTCCATTCTGTTTTGAAGTCCTTCCAGAGATTGTTTTATTTCTGTATTCTCCTTCCTTAGTTCTTGCATATTTCTCTGCAAGTCCATCAACATGGTTATGACTTTTGTTTTAATTCTTTTTCAGGAAGACTGGTTAAATCTATCTCCCCAGGTTCCTTCTCAGGGGAAGATGTAGCAGATGCTGAAGCTGTCTGGGTTAGTCTTTTCTGGATCAATTTTTTTTGCCTTTTCATGTTGACAGGTGCTATTTACTGTCAGCTGGGAGAGCCAAACTTTCCACTTGCTCCTGGCCTTTCTTTACTGCGACAAGTGCGACACCTAGTGGCTTGTGTTGGGCAATTGCGTGTAGACTGGGTCTTGGTGTCTTGCCCGGCCGGTATGGAGGAAGCTCCCTTGCTGAGGGCGTGGCCAGCCACAGGCTGCTGCTCTGCTATGGCTGCGCCCCAGAGGGGTAATGGATGGGGGGCTGTTTGGCTGTTTACCTCTGAGGGGTCTCAGAGCTGTTGCCTAGGGGGTTAGTGCACCCAGGTTTCCCTGGAATTTCCATCTGCTAGACTGTGACCTGCGTTGTTTCTGTCCAGCTGTTGTGTCCCTGTCCCTTTAAGACTTTCAAAAAGCACTCGCTTTTCTTTGTCACAGGGGCATCAGCTTCGGGACCTGCTCAGAGGTCTTGCTGCCCTGTTTCCCTAGTTTCCAGCCCTCCGCTTATGCACTGTGTCTGTGCTCTGGTGCAGATTGCTAGGCCTGGGTGTTTAGCAGTCCTGGGCTCCCTCTCCCTCTCTGCTCCAACTCCTCTCCTCCCACTGGGAGCTGGGGTGATCAGTGCTTGGGTCCCGCTGGGCTGGGGCTTGTATCTTACCCCTTTCACCAGGCGCTGGGCTCTCGCACGTGTGGATGTAGTCTGGCTGTTGTCCTGTGTCTTCTGTTCTCTCTTTTAGGATTAGTTGTATTTGTTGTATTTTCAAAAATATATATGTTTTTGGAAGGAGATTCCCACTGTCCTACTCACACCACCATCTTGGCTCTACCTCCAGCAATCTTCTATTTATCTTAGATTAGCCTGCATTGATTTCTGTTCTTGCAAGCAAAGAACTCAAACTAATAAAACATGCATGCTTGATAAAAGATTGATAAGCAGCACAAATATCTGTGGGCATTTAAAGGAAGGATAGAGGCCTTCAGACTACAGCCAGGAAAGGTGGAGCATAGGAGCATCATGGAGGACATAGCATTTGCCCTAAACCTTTAAAGAAGGGAATGGATGTGGAGAGGAAATAGGCAGAAAGTGGGCCATCCAGACTGGACTAAGAGCATGAATGAAGGCCTAGTACCTGAAGTAAGCCCACAAACATCCGAGCAAAAGCAGCATCCACACCGGAACCAGAAAACTTGCTGATCATCCCATGTTTGTAGTCCTGTTACACTGAAGTTACAGACGTTCCTTCCCCACTTTCCAGAGTCAGAACAACCTTCCCCTCCACTGTGTCCCTCCTCCACTGGCTTGAACTGTAGGATGTTAGAGCTGAAGGGTCTAGTGACAACCTTCTCAGACCAAGGTGATATCCTAGAGCGCTGCAGGCACCCAGTCCCCACAGAAAGCACCATGAACATTTCAGGGGCGTCAAGTTTACTCAGAGGGTTTGTTCTGTCTGCTGTTCTTCACACTCTTCTCCGCTGCTCTCCTCCTTTCTCTAGCAGCACACCCACACTGGCCTTCTCTCTGTTCCTCAGGCACATCACTCTTTTCCTGAGCCTTGTTTAGAGCCTTGGTGTTTTTGGTTCTTCTACCTGAAACTGTTTCTTTGGGCCTTTGTCTGGCCAGCCGCTTCCTACAGCTCATTCCTCAGTTGCAATGTTAGTGCTGCAGAGAGGGTCTCCCTGGCCATCTTATCCAGAACAGCCCTGCCGGTCCCTTGCACATCACCCCATGTTCCTTCCCTCATAGCACTTACAGTATCCAAGATGATCTTACTGATGTGTGCATCACCTCTGCCCCTCTCTAGACTCTGAGCTCCATGATGTTGTGGACTTCTCTTTGTATCCAGTGTTGTGTCTCCCGGCAATACCTTGATGCCTGACACATACTATATGCTCAGTAGAAATTTGTTGCCTGGATGGACGAGTAAGCAGATAGATAGAAGAAACATTGAGGAAAGGGAAAGAAAATTCATATCTCCAAAACTATATATCCCCAATGAGTATAAAAGTTTTATTAGAAGAGTCCCAACAAAAAGAAAAAAGGTTGAGAAACATTGATTTTGTGTCAACTCCATTGTCCAGATGGGGAAAATGCAGCCCAAAGACAGGAAGGGGCTGCTCATAGTCTCAGATGTGCTTCTTGGCATTGACATCTCCAGAACCACGGCAGGCACTTGATGAGTGTTTTAGCAGAACCTAAAATCTGTCAGTCTGTTTGTCCTGCCCCCTGCCCCTGCTTCCAGATGTCAGCTCGCAAGGTGAGTCTGATTCCAGGAGCAGTGAGCCAGCCTTTACCTAAAGCCTAGCCTCACGTACAGTGTCACATCTCATTGGCTTTCAGTGCCAGGTTATTAACGCTTGTGCTTCATGATAACTGGCAAATTATTATGAATAATATGCTCCTCTCCAGCCTCTCCCCCTGCTGCCGTGTCCCCACAAGGCTCCAGGCTCAGGGTGAAGAGAGGCCCCTGAGGCTGAGATGACTCCAAAGCCAAAGTGAAATGCAGCCCTGACACGTGGCCCAGCAAGGCCCTGGGCAAGCTGGTCCCTGCTCCCCTCCCACTCAGTGCCACGTCCTCTAGGCCAGTCATTCTGGCCTCTCTGGAGCCTCTCTAAGGTCCTCTCCTGCCTCACTTCATTGCTTTTGGAGAAACTGTTTCCTATATCTGGAAATTGACACAGGGGCTTAGCACTGAGCGTGGCCTATATTAAGTGTTCAGCACTCCCTGGCTATAGTAGTAGCTACAGCACTTATCCTATGGACCACTTATAACCTCTCAAAATTATAAAATCCCTCATTACTCTCTCAAAATATCCTTTCTTCCCCTTGATGTAAACCTTACTGAACTCTTGTGTAAGCTTTTGAAAGCAGAAAACACGTCTGTCTGTGTCATCACTGCCTCCCAATTTTCTAGTAATATTAGATTCTGGTGCTCAATTAATATTTGTTGAATTTAGCAAATGAATGATTAGGTTTTATCTATTAAATGACAGGGTAGCACCGGGCATGTCTCAGAATCCTAAATAATCATGATGTTGTTTGGAGAATATGGGGTCAATTTGCATTGATTACGGTAATTCATGGGATGTCAGTGTTAGAGCCCAGATACAAGAGAGTATGAGGGGAAGGAGGGCCACTTTACTGTCCTCTGAGTGACAGGAACAAAGCACATGTGACATCACAAGTTTAGAGTCAGATCGAGAATGGCATTCCCACCAACCGGATAGAATTGTTTGGGGAGAGAAATGAGTGTCTAAAAGTCCCTCCATACCCCCCGACCCAGACTTCCTATCTCCCTCCTAAAGCCATCCTGTCACCTCATTATCCACTATTTATAATAAGCCTGCCACATTTCCAGGGACTGAAGCCAGGAGCCAAGGAGAAATGTCATTGTTTGAGGCCTTAAATAAAGTGACAATAAAAGGAGTTGCTAATACCGGGAGTTCCATTGCTGGGAGAGCTGTCAGAGTGAGTGCCCAGTCCTGGGAGATGTACTGATACTAAGTGGACGGTGCATTACCCAGGAGTGATTACCAGAGGGCAGGGTGAGCCAAAGTTGGAGTCAGACAGCCCTCATGGGTTTTCCTGCCCGAGCCGGTCCCTGCCCTCCTGCCTCCCCAGGAAGGAGTTCCTGGCCTTGTTTTTACTTGCCCTGATCATTGGACACATTGTGCTGCTGATCCCTTGGAGGCAGGGTCCTCAGGCTCTGCCACCCTGGTCAGGCTCCCCAACGGCACTTTCCCCGCCAGGCCTTTGCTGCCACTGTTCCTTCCACCTAGAACAGTCTTCATGCACATGCAGCTATGCCATACATCATACCCCATCTCCTGGCTGATCCTGCTTACCTGTCAGTGTCAAAGCTGACACGTCCTTTTGGAGGCCTTTGAGGTCCCCAAAGGCGGGGGCCCGGTGTCCCTGCCTGGGCCCTGAGTGCATCCCTGCCGCAGCACTAATCCTCAGGTGCTAATGCCTGGCTGGCTGTCGGTCTCTCTCGCTGTCAAGGTGACAGGCCTTGAGATCAAAGTTTGCCTTTTTGCCATGGCATCCTCACTGCCTAGTGAGCTGTAGATGCTAGATGTTAAGTGGTGGGTGGATGGCTGGACCAAAAGAAGAACAGACGTGTGTATATGTGCTCTTCATGACCCCCAGGGACAAGAAAGGGATGCAGAGCATGGCACCCAGTTATGTTTTGTTTTTAATATCAATAGGCCCTAATGGAATACTGCCTCTTCATCTAGCATCAGGGAAGGCAATATGCTTCTGAGAGAATTTTCTAAAAACTGAAGCTGAGCCACGTTCCAAGACCGTTTCTTTCTAACACCATCAGGGAAGTGATGGGGTGGCACATCACAGAGGCTGAGGGCCAAGTCATGGCGGGGTCCAATGCTGCTCTTCAGGGCCCCCATTTCCTCCTTACTGCTTTCTGGAACTGACAATGTGATCTCCACATCCTGCCCACTTAACCTGCTGTGTAAGTTAGTTGTCTAGTAGAGAGTAGATGAGCAGGTTTAAAATTGTATCTTAAATAAAACTCCAGACTCCTAACACGTCTAGATGAAGTGCTAGGATTTTGCTACAATCAAATCCAAGAACTCAGAGCTTTACCTGCCTTTGCGGATTGAACAAGTGCACAGGAGGTTGCTAAAAGTTTGACAAGCAAATAACTGAAGTATTGCCAATAACTAAACATTTTAAATTTAATTAGACTAGAATCTACAATGTTGGAGCCTGAAGAGATGTTACATGTGTAGAGTTCAAACCATCAATTTATAGGCGGGAAAACGAGGTCCACAAAGTGTGTAGGATTTGCTCAAGGTCACATAAGTTCTGTGTTGTAGTGAGACTGAAAAGAGGATCCCCCCTGTCTTCTGGCATCTAATCTAGTACTTTTTCTACAAGGCTATGTTACCTCTACTAACTGAATGTTTATTATGACAGGTTCAGAGAGATGGCCTAACTACTAATTGTATTTCTCACATTTAATCAATTACTGCATTCTCCACAGGGGGTGGGCCTACCGAGAGCCTGTCTCTGTCCTTTCTCTCTCTCTCTCTCTCTCTCTCTCTCTCTCTCTCTCTCTCTCTCTCTCTCTCTCTCTCTCTCCTCTCTCCTCTCTCTCTCTCTCTGTTATTGCTCAAGCTTAGTCAAAATTAAGAGGCGCTCGAAGGTCACATGCTAAGCACCTCTTAGGGCCAGCATCCACTCAGGTAAATCCCGGTGAGGCTACCTCCAAACCACGCTCCTTTGAGCGACAGTGGGTAAGTGTACCTTCTTAGACTCAGAGGATAAAGCACCATTTTAAGGGAAGAGATATTTGTAAAAAGGAAAAATAGGGAGATAATCTGAGGTGTCCAAATCCTGGCCTCTTGTGTGTGCAGTTTAATCATGTCAACTCCTCCCATTCCCTGCACCGCCCCCACCATTTCCTCCTTTCCTCCTCTCCTTCTAAAGTTCTAGCAAGAAACACCAGCCATGACAGCCCCAGAGGCCTAACTAAAGGTATAAAACTAAGCAGGTGATGTAAGGAATAGAATAGATCTGGAACATAAGATTTATATCTCACAGGATAATAT
This sequence comes from Manis pentadactyla, assembly GCF_030020395.1. Taxonomy (NCBI): domain Eukaryota; kingdom Metazoa; phylum Chordata; class Mammalia; order Pholidota; family Manidae; genus Manis; species Manis pentadactyla. The sequence continues at coordinate 19,832,864 of NC_080020.1, forward strand.
TTTATTGCAGCAAGGGAAAAGAGATCCTAAAAATACCACAGAGAGCATATTATAATATTTTAGTGGGGTTCATGTGCTCCTCTATACACTGCACTCAATAATATGGATTGTGCTTTTTGACAAATATATATTTAACATGGGGAGAATATTATACAATGTATGCTTCCTGGTGGAGAAATCCATATTTATTGAAATCTTGATTCTGGCAATTACAATAGACATTTTAAAAAGTGTCTATTGTCTGCCGCAAATGTTAGAGTGTCCTCATTACAGTGGAAGAGAAAAATAGGATGAACAAGGAAGGATAAATGTCTACTTTAGGGACCCCCACCCAGAAAAGGGGAGCAGGAGGTCCAGAGTGACCCTATAGTCACTGTTTGGGACTAGTGCCTCCTTACCCCCTACTGCAGGTCATGTGACCTCTCATCAAGCATTCATCATTCATTCAGTCAACAAATATTTACTCAGCACTTACCATGTCCCAGGCACTCTGCTGACTTTGGAGTACAAATGAGACCCCTGTTTCAGGGAATTAGCATTGACCAAAGCAGCCACAGATATAAACCAGTAAAAAAAGAAAATGATTTCAATTAATAATAATTAAAGTATGACAAATAAGACAGAATGATGTGATAGAGACTGTAGCAGGGTGAGGGGAGCGTGAAGCCAATATTTAGAAGAGGTGTTGAAGAAGGCCTGTTCAGGGAGGTGACACTGGAGCTGAGATACAACTGCAGAAAGGGACTGATTCTTGCATAGATAAGGGTAGCAAACTGCAGGCAGAGGATAACAAATGGTACTTCAGAGTCTCCGGTGCAGAAGGAGCCTGGGGCCTTGTGCAACAGCACAAAGACCAGTGTGGCTAGAGTAGGGAACAAGAAGAGAGGTGTGAAGCATCTGGAAATTTGCACCTCTTGACCCTCTTCACCTGTTCTGCCCATCCCCTTACCCTACCTCCCCTCTGGCAACCGCCAGTTTGTTCTCTATATTTATGAGTATGTTTCTGGGTTGTTGCTTTGTTTGTTCATTGTTTTATTTTTTTTAGAGTCCACATGTAGTGAAATTATACGGTATTTGTCTTTCTCTGTCTAGCTTATTTCACTTAGCCTAATACCATCTAGGTCCATCTATGTTGTTGCAAATGACAACAACTTGCCATTCCTTTTAATGGCCGAGTAATATTCCATTGTGTATATGTACCACCTCTTCTTAATCCATTCATCTACTCATGGACACTTTGGTTGCTTCCATATCTTGGCTATTGTAAATAATGCAGTAATAAACACAGAGCTGCATATGTATTTCTAAATAAGTGATTTTATCTTCTTTGAGTAAATACCCAGAAGTGGAATTACTGTGTCATATGGATTTCTATTTTTAATTTTTTGAGGTATCTCCATACTGTTTTCTACAGTGGCTGCATTGTTTACATTCCCACCAACAGTACAGGAGGGTTCCTGTTTCTCCAATCCTTGCCAACACTTTTTATTTCTTGTCTTATTGATTTTAGCCAGTCTGACTCATGAGGTAGTATCTCACTGTGGTTTTGATTTGCACTTCCCTGATGATTAGTGATGTGGAGCATCTTTTCTTGTGTCTGTTGGCCATCTGTATGTCTTCTTTGGAAAAATGTCTATTCAGTTCCTCTGCTCATTTTTAATTGGCTTATTTGTTTTTTTGGTGTTGAGTTGTATGGGTTTTTTTTATATATTTGAATATTAACACTGATCAGGTACATCATTTGTGGGGATGAAAAATACAGCATGGGGAATATAGTCAAAAATATTGTAATAACTTGGTGTGGTGACAGATGGTAACTACACTTATCATGGTGAGCATTTTGTAATGTAGATAAATGTCAAATAATTATGCTGTACACCTGAAACTATTATAATATTATGTCAACTATACTTCAATTAGATAGAAGAAAGTGGTCTAAAGTAGGAGGAGTCTAAAGGGAAGCTAACTAAAACTGAGTTATGGTCAGATGTTTGGGGATGTTTCCTGTATGCACTGGGGAAGCTCAAAACCTTTGAGAGGTTTGCACAAGGAAGGGAAACAATGTTTTGTTTTGTTTCAATTAAAAGAATCCCTCTGTCTTCTATGTGAATAGACTTCACAGCTGAAAATCAAACGCAATAAAGCTAGAGTCCATGAGGACCACCTTCGGATACCATGAGAGCTGTGGGATGGGTTATGAACAGGCATCCCATGAGGTTTTGGTCTCAAAGAGAGGTCAGGCAGCAGACCAAACACTTTGAGGGGCAGTGAGTGCCCAGTAACTATAGGAATGCAAACATCATTCATGAACACTGCCAGGTTTCTGTAGGTGGCATGCTGGTTTTCAGTGGGAGTTGGACAATGCCATGCACAGTTCACTTGTGATCTTTATTAGGTGATCTTTCTGCCCATTATCTCTAGGGACAGACTGAGTACTGAGATTAATATAGGCAATTGGGTACCAGTGGTTAATTGCATTCTTTAGGACATCGTGGCCCAGAGGATCTTCAATAACATATTAAAAGTATTCACCAATAAAGGATCCTGGGGATGTAAAACTTTGCAATATCTGGGTTACAGTTGACCAGGATTCCTCATAATTTTGTAATATAGCTAGTATGCAATATGACCCTCCAAGATGAGGACAGGGAATGTACCATTTCCCAAATTTACTTGACCAAAGAAGCCTTTTTTTAAGGAGCATTTTGTGGGACTAATGTTTCATGAAACACAGTTGGGTAATGTTCATGCAGCATAATTTGAGAACCCATAAACAGAGGCAACGTGGGATCATGGAAGCCGGTGATGTGAAAAAGAGAGCAAAGGATCTTAGAGAATTTTCTTTTTCATCTTAAATAAAAAATGATAATATCAAAGTTAAAGAGTTATGATAACTAAATACCCTCCTATACATGAAATAACTGCAAAGCCCTCCAAAATACTGCTACTGTGATGAGGATGACTCATCTGACTCCCCATCCATATTAGGAGGGTAATTTTAGGTGTTGGGGTTGTTCACCTGGTTGACACAAAGACTGTGAACTCTCATCCTGTATCACAAATTAAAAAGAAGTTTACTAGCTCTGTGACCTTGGTCTTTCTAGCATTATATTCTAACTAGCAGGGTAACCAACCACAAACCAGGATTGGTAACTACCCTGGGATCTTACAGAATGGCTCCTGCAGGGATGTTCACACAGCTAAGCTATTACTATGGTTGATACTCTGGGGCCCCTGAAAAATGAGCTGGCTGGATGTACAAACACAAAATGAACACCAGCAGAGAAATGTACACCAAAAGCTAAGGGCAGGCTGGGAAAATCAACACTTGCTTTCTTAAATATGTGTTAGCAGCAAGCAAGACCTCCTCCTCTGTAGCACCATGTTTTCTTTTCCCTGAGGTGATGGGCAGTATCATGGAAAGATGGCTGGACTTGGGTCAAGACATCTGCCCAACTCAGCTATGTCCCAGCTATGCTACCTTGGACATGTTTATTGACTTTCTGAGCCTTGGTTTTTTCCCTTCAAAAGATGACCCAGTCATCCCTTTCCTGTCTTATATATATAATGTCATTATAAAGTGAGAGAACATATGAAAATGCTATGTATACATTCATAATTAATAATCATGACATTTGAAATGGAATTAGCAGCTAATAAACATTAGACAGCTGGATGCATGGTTCTGACATGTGAATGGGTAAGTGGGTATGCACAGATGGGTGACATGCATGGAGAGTTGGGTACACTGGTGGGTTGAAAGGATGAATGGGTAGTTTGGCTGGATGGGTAGATGGCTAGTGACAGATGGATGGATGGATGATGGGTTGGGTGGATGGACTGGTGGAGGGGTTAACTTTGGAACCATATGACAGCTCATTTGCAGTATCTTCTGTCTATTAATCCTTCTCCTCTCCTCTTCCAGTCTGCTCCCAGTTCTCCAAAGGAGTCTATGCCATCTTTGGGTTTTACAAATGGAGGACTGTCAACATGCTAACTTCCTTCTGTGGGGCCCTCCCTGTCTGCTTCATCACACCAAGCTTTCCTGTTGACACCTCCAATCAATTTGTCCTTCAGTTGCATCCTGAGCTGCAGGATGCCCTCATCAGCATCATCGACCATTACAAGTGGCAGAAATTTGTCTACATCTATGACGCTGACCGGGATAAGCCAAGGGTTAGGGGAGGGAGACTATTGAGGGATGGAGAGAAAATTACCAACAGGAAGGAGAATGATGCCTCCTTGAAAAGCATAGGGGAATGATTCAGAAATGCTTTACTTTTACAGACTGATTTTTTGGTGGTGGCTAATTTTTCACGTAAAGTGTGGAAACCCATTCTTTGAGAGAGTTATCCTCTTAAAGTGCATTGTTGCTCTGCAGCTCACCAAGCTTTCATGGCTCCTTAGTGTAGACTCAAAGCCCTAGGTCCTCAGTTGAATGGATCATGCCTCACAGTATGGTTGTTAGGAGCATATGGTTGTCTGCAGTCAGAGTCATAGATCTGAATCTCTCCCTCTTCTCCCAAGCTGTTTGACTTTGACTATGGGCAAGCCCTCTTTGCCTCAGTTTGACCATTTATTCAATGGAAATTAAATTATCTATACCTTCCTTTCCTCACCTTTATAATGAAGATAAAACTAATCTCTACCTAATAAAGCTGATTTGAGGATTGAATGCAATAAAGACCAGCAAGTGCTGGTCAGTGCCTAGAGTATCCTAGGTGCTCAAAGTCCCCTCTGTATGATAACTGTTAACATCACCAGCATCAGCCCTCCCAGGCCTTCTTAATTCTGCCTCTGCCTAAATGTTTAATTTTACAGTCCACTTTCAAATATTTCCTATAATTTTTTCTCCTCTGCATCTTCACTCACGCTGTTCCTGTTTTCTGGACTGTTCTCCCCTTCTCAAATCTGCATGTGCAGGTTAGTCCTCACTTTTTCAGCCTTCTCAAGCACTACTTTCTGTGTTCCCTGATCTTTAACTGGGAACTCTTTTCTCTAACTCTTATGGCAAGTGTATTGTATTTTCCTATGTTCCCCTTGGATAGTATATAGTCCTCTAAGAATTTTACCATTATTGGTGTAAATAAATGGATCCTGCAAAGGCTGGAAACTGACGTGAAGGACTTTTTCCCTGAGCAAAAGGAGGTTGCATAGGAGTTTGCGGTAGGAAGCCTGAGAAGACTTCTGAGTAGGAGAGTGACGTGTGAAGTGGCTCTCCAGGAAGAGTTAGGCAGGCATCATTCAGTTAGGTGGAGCTGGCAGGAGAAACCAGGAACACTCTCTTTCCTTTGATTTTCCCTTCCCTCTCGGTATTTTGATGAGCTCCCTTCTTAAACAGTAACCATTGTGAGGATCAGTTGCCCAAGAGCTATTTCAGGGCAGTTTTTCATTATAATGAAGCTTGAGGTGTGGAAGTGGCAAACCCAGAAAAACGTACCTTGGGTTGCAGAGGACGATCTTTGGCCACTCTTAAAAGGGCTCTACCTACCAAAGAACTCTGAACTCGTATTTCTGCCATTTGCTAACTGTGTGACCTTGGGCCAATGACTAGATCTCTCTGAGCCTCGATTTCCACATTTGTGAAACAGGGATAGTAATGGTATGTACCTCAAAGGATTAAGTGAGTAGAAGACAGGAAAGATAGTAGAATAGTGCCAGACACATAGTAAATTTTCAGTAAATGTGAGGCTTAAGCACATCAAACCAGTTGTACTGGAAAAGAAACAAAGGCAGCATAGCAGGATTAAATCATCTTTAGATGATTCCTGAGGATGGGTCCCATAATGGTTACAGTAGGACAGATTAGCAGTTTTACAGGGACACCGAAATGACATGTGTACAAATGATTAATAGTTCAGGAATGATAGGCGTCTGAAATAGGCAGAATAACAGCCTCCACCTTCCCCCCAACATGTCCATATTCTAATTTCTGGAACCTATGAATATGTTACCTTAAATGGCAAAAGGGAGTAAGATTACAGATGGAATATGCATTGCTAATCAACTGACAGTAAAATAGAAAGATTATCTTGGATTATCTGTTTGGGCCTAATGTAATCACAAGGGTCCTTAAATGTGGAAGTTGGAAGCAGATGAGTCAGTGTCTGTGTGGTACGAGAAAGATCTGAAAACCAGTCATTCCTGGTTTTGAAGATGGAAGGAGTCAAAAACCAAGGAAAGTGGACATCCTCTAGAAGATGGAAAGGCAAGAAATTTTTCTTCCCTAGAACCTCCAGAAAGCAGCATAGCTCTGTTGCTGCCTTGATTTCAGCCCAAGGAGGTTCTTTTCCAAAATCTGACCTCCAGCACTATAAGATGATAAGTGTATATAGTTTTAAGCCACTAAGTTTATGATAATTTCTTACAACAGCAGTAGGAAACTAATACACCATCTATATCTCAAAGATGCAACAAAGCAGCAATGAGTAATGGGCTCCCCTGTCACTCAGCTACAAATCAGAAAACAGTAGTTTCATTCATTACACACTGATTGGCAAACTATTTGGTATTGAGATATATTGAAGTTTCGCAAATTTAATTGACAGCTATTAGGTAGCTGATTAGATATCAGGTTAACTCATTTAATAAGCAGTAACTTATATACCCAATAATAATAATAATGAATATTTATAAAGCCCTTACCATGTATCAGGCATTCTTATTTAATCCATCAGCATTATTACCATCACATTTTACCACTGAAGAAAACTGAAGTTTAGAGAAACTAGTCAGCCTACACAAGGTCATTCAGCAAGCATATCATAGAATCATGTTTCGAAACTCAGATTATATTTTTAGTCACTAACTCTACTGCCTCTGTGTTCTGCAAACACAAAGAGACTCAGTGCCTGCCCTTAGTGAGCTCAGACTTGCACAGTCAGGGGAAGCTGGAGCTGAACTTGGTGGAGGAGAGGGTTGTGGGGGGACAAGCGGGATGGATGCCCCATGGAGGTGGGTGGTGACTGTGTCTCCTGACTGCCACTGCTCTGTCCTACTCACCCAACCTCTGGGTTTGTCTGTCCTGCAGAAAGTCCTGGACACAGCTGCTGAGAAGAACTGGCAGGTGACAGCAGTCAACATTTTGACAACCACAGAGGAAGGCTACCGTGTGCTCTTTCAGGACCTGGATAAGAAAAAGGAGCAGCTAGTGGTGGTGGACTGCGAATCAGAATGCCTCAATGCTATCTTGGGCCAGGTAGTGAATGCAGCAAAGGCTCAGTGTGGCTATGGGAGGTGATTCAAGAGGGAGCTGCATGACCCTTGCCTTGGGTGTTACAGGAGAGAACTCGGCTAAATGAGAGCCCATGCCTTCCTTCTCTCATTCACGGGAAGCCATGACATGGGGCTTCCAATGAGTGCCAGACCAGTTGACTACACACTTAGCCTCCAGTGTTTGCCTTTGTTATAAAAGAGCAAATTACATTGCATTTTTAGAGTCTGTGAAGCATTTTTAGACTAGGAACACATTCTGTAGAGCCAGATCCCTGGGATCAGCTCTGGGTTCTGTCAGTCACTGACCCAGCATTTGGCATCTCATCCTTTGGGGTCACTGACCTATTTTAAGGGTCCAAGGAAGCAGCAGACACCTCCCTTTCCACTGCTTCCCTGATCACACCCATGTGTCTGAGAAAACAGTTGACCATACATTCTATGATTTTTAGCCAGCGGTCTCTAAGCCACAGTGCCTCCAGTTCTCAGAACTAAAGCATGTGCCCACAGAAGTAGCAGCCTTTGCATAAATCACTTGTCTTTTTAAATTACATTTGTGTATTCAGCTGAGCTAGCAAGAAAGTAGATTTTGCAATCATTTTTGAATAGAGCTATACAAATAAAGATGGTAGTTTTAGGTACTTGACAACATGACAAAGCTTGTTAATGGCCCTCAAGACCCCTGGGACTCCCACAGGGAATCTCAGCACCAGTTCAGCAATCATTTCAAGGCCTCAGCAACAGAACAGGAGAGATTTGTAAAATCAGGGATTCTTTAAGGCATTAAGGATGTGTGTTACTTTACAAAGTGTGGCTCTGGGATCTGGCTTCCCCTCTGAGGAAGAGAAACCAGCAAAAATTGTTTCCAATGAGGTGGGAGCTCTCTGGGCTGGAGTCCAGGGGGATGAAGTCGAGTTCAGTGAGACAGTATAGGGTAATGGTTAAGAGCAGAGACTATGGAGCCTGAGTAGCTCGGATGCAAAGCCCAGCTCTAGTATTTTCTAGCTCTGTAGCCTTGGACTAGGTATTTAAATCTTTCTACATCTCAGGTTCCTGATCTATAAAATGGGCATAGTAATAATAATAGCTTGCTTTAGAGAGCTCCTGTGAGAGATCGAAAAATCTCTACATGTAAAGCGCTCAGACCAGAGCCTGCCCTGCAGAAAGGGACATATGAAAGCGTTTGCCTATTTTTGCCAGTAACAGCACCAACCTACTGGTTTCTTGAGTCACTTCCCTCGTGGGGCATGCAGGTCTACATCAGTCAAATAGGAATGATGGCCCCTATTCTGCAAAGCTGACAAAAGATTAGATGAGATGGGGGTGGGGTGGGTGGTCAGGGCAGAAAACTGCTGAGTCATAATTAAGTATTCTGAGTAGACTGATGACTTTCCTGTATTGTTCTATAGTAGAGATGATAGCTATTTCTACTATTTCATAGGTGCTCTCCTACCATATAATGGACACTATGCCAAGCCCTTTCCATGCCTAAGGCCATTTCATCCTCACATCAACTCTATACAATTGTTTCCATCAGTCCCCTTATTTTATGAATGAAGAAACAAGAGATTATACTTTCCTAGACTATCACAGCTAGCACATTAAGAAAAGCAGGAAATCAAACCCATCCTGATCTGGTTACAGGCCCAGGCTTCTTAAAAATGCAGCTTCTTAAAAATGCAAGAGGTAGCCTCTGTTGTCTATAGCTACCTCTCTGTCAAAGGACAAACGTACTTTGGAAGGAAGTGACTCACTTGTATGGCACTTTAGGTTGTAGTACACTAACTTTTTAAATTGCTGGATTCTTCTATTCTGAAAAGTAAGTCCAAAGAGCTGAAAGAGTCTTACAGATCCCTTGATTTGACATTTGCATTCATGTTTTGCAAGTGGGATGACTGATGGTCACTTGGTTGAATGATTTGCCTTGGATTCAGACAACTAGTCAGTGACATTGATGATGAGTCTAGAATTTATATCACCTGACATGGTGTCTGACATCTGGCAGCATCCTAGGCTACCTAACACTCAGTAATTGGGATCTTTGCAGTCTAATAAAAATGCCATGCCTAACCTAAGGAGGGACACAGTGATTCCAAATTCCAAGTGGGGAATTATTTGCTGTCTCTGTCTCCAACCTCCACAAATAAAATATAAGCTTGATAGGGGCAGGGATTTTTGTTTTGTTTTCTTCCCTGTTGTTTCTAAAGTGCCTTGAAGAGTGTCTGTCACCTAGATATTCAATAAATATTTTTTGAATGAGTGGAAAGAATAGGGAATCAATGAATGCTCTAAGAAAGATCCCAAATGTGAGATGGGTCTGGATATCAACCCACTGGCTGTATAAGAGCCTTTTAAGCTGGAGGGAAGGACATGTATGGGGGCTGAGGGGCCATATGAGGGCTGAAGGTCACAGAATGGCTTAGCAGGTCAAATGTGAGGATGCTGAGTGTCTACTGTGTGGCAATGACAGGAAGATGAACACATGATCATAGAAATCATTTTGAGAAGTTTGGGGTTTATTGTGTAAACTGCAAAGAGTCAATGAAGGTTTATGAGCAGGGAACAGGATTATAAGAATATAGTGCTTTATCAATATGTAAAGCAGCAAATTATATAATACAGTCATTAAGTTAGGAATGAGTTAGAGAAGAGAAAGACAGGACCAGGCCATCCATCACATCACCCTGTTTATTGTCTTTGTGGTGCATCTCACCTGCTGAAATCTTGTTCATTTATCTGTTTGTATATTTACCATCCAGTTCCCTACTAAAATGCCAACTCAGCCCAGGGAGGGCTTGAGGACCTTGCCTGACTTGTTCATAGCTTGTCCCTGGCACACAGTATAGTGCCTGGCATGCAGTCCATGTTCAATAAATATTTGTTGATTGGATTAATTAATCATAGAAGGCTTTACAGAATAGTTGGGATTAGAGTTCAGCCATACAGGTTATGCATAATCAGAGAGAATGGGAAAAGGCCTTCCAGACATAAAGATTGCAAATTAAGGCAATCCAATGGAAATGAGCTTTGAAGGAATGAGGTCAGTGAGGCAATGGGCCCCAAGTGAGATTGTATCACTCTCTCAGTTTGTAACCCTGTGTGCATTTCTCTCTTTATCTGTTCAGTATTTCCTCCCAATCAACTGTGATACCCGGGAAGGCAAGTACCCTACTCACTTCACTTTCCACTGTGTTCCCGGCGTAGTGCTGCATAAGCGCCTACTAAATGTTTGTGAAAGGAAGGAAGGAGAGGAGGGGAGGCAGGCCAGTGGGTAGGTTGGTGAGTGGAAATGTGGGAAGGTTGAAACATATGCCATCGCTAATTTTTATTTGTTGAATGTCATCAATTATCAGCTATTTCCTATTTGCCAACCTGTAATTTCATATTGCAGAGACTATTCTTATCCATTGCTGAATGTGGTGGGTTTTGAAATATCTTTTATTTTCTGTTCTGTGTTTATTAGAAGCTGTGTTTATTAGATAGGTTTTATGATCAAGGTACCCTCCTGTTGAAAGGCAGCGAACCAATGGACAAAAAGATGAGAAACTAATGAAGAATTATTTGTATAACTATCACCCCAATAGTATTTGAGCTCTGTGATCTGGAATTTCACAATCTAACTAGTGCTTCAGAGAATTCATTGTGTGTGCTTGCATTTAATTATTCCCTACATAAAAAAATATGTGAGTTGCTATGCATATACATCCAGTTAAGTAGATGTCTGAATGGGGTTTTTATAACCTTGAAAATTTATTCAGTTGGAAAAGCCCATGTGCTTCTCTTATGTTTTATGCCTCTTTGTAACAGTGCAGAAGGTAAGGAAGTGAGCAGAGTATACTAACCCCAATTTGATGATTTAAAAAATAAGAAAAAAGTAGATCAATTTACCTTGCAGGCTGAGCAAGTGCTAAACGAAGTCCTGTGGGCTTAGCTGTTCCTTGTTAGGTGGTGTGTTGGGACTGGATGTGAACAGACTCATGCAGAGAGTTGAAGGTTAAGAACCTACCCATCTGTCCATCAAAGCAGCAGATATCAGCATAACTGTGACAGGGGATCCAGCACAGCATAAGATTCACACTAGGGAACAATCTCCACATATGGGGAAAGCTTTATGGAAGAAGTGAAACGAGCATTTCAGATGGATCCTTGGGGTTAAGGTAACACCACTCTACTCCTGAAAACAGACAAAACATATTTTCATATCTTGCATCTGCCACTTTATAGCCACGTAACCTTAAGGAAGCTTATTTAACCTCTCTGTGCCTCAATCCCTTATCTGTAAAATGAGGATACCAGCAATGCTACCATCATTGGTCAGTTGTGATATTGTAGCTTGAGTACCTCAGACAGAGCAGGGCACACAGTAAGCACCCAGTTAACATTAGTTGCTATTATTATGCTATTGTAGCTTTAATCGCTAGTGTGCTTGATGGATCCCCTCCCATTGTGTCTTGTAGATTATAAAGCTAGAGAAGAATGGCATCGGCTACCACTACATCCTTGCAAATATGGTGAGTAGAGTACACTGCAGGCTCTCAGCCTGTGAGTTTTACCATGTTTGGGGCCCTACCTTGCATCCATGGTCCCTGGTTGGTGGAAGGGGCATTTCAAAGCTGCAATACCAGCAATACTAAGTCCTGGCAATGCTGCGTACCTTTCCCCTCAGCATCCCTGCTTGTCAGACCACAGCATATTCTTGGTGAACTTCTGGCCTTCCTTGGAAGAGAGTGCTGGTGGGCAGGGCTTCATCGGTCAGCACAACTCCAGCTTCAGTAGGCTCTGCCCCCACATCTGTGAATGGATACAAGATGTTTTGATCTCACTCCTTTTGGCCCTCTATTTTACACCAATGAGGTTTTTATTGTGTTTTTTTTTAAATTCAAGTACCATTCATACACAGTCTTATACTGGTTTCAAATATACAACACAGTGGTTCAACAGTTACCCATGTTATTAAATTCTCACCCCCTCTAGTGCGGTTACTATCTGTCAGCCTACAAAGATGTTGAAGAATCATTGGCTATATTCTCCATGCTGTAGTACTATCCCTGTGACCAAATTATATTGAGCTTTTGTGCCCCTTTATGCCCATGGCAAAATACACACAGCACGGACAACACACCACACACAGAAAACAAGCAAGACCCGCTGACCGTAGACAACACAACACAAAACACACAAGAACACAGCACACAGAGCGTACAACAGAGAATACACACAGAATCACAAAAAGCACGAGAAATCACTCACTACCATACACCAACAACACATACAGCTCACTGCACCCACAACAAACCCAAAAAACACAAAAGAGGTCAAGTGTATAGCCTTCTACTGCAATGCTTACTAAGTTTTCTATATCACATAGGAGCGAATTGCATGCAAGGGGAAATCAGCGTAGCGTTCTCTCAGGGAGGGTCTCCTCAGTGCACGGTGAATTGTTTCCCAGCAGAGTTTGGCACAAGGCTCTTCTGCAGCAGTTTCTGACAATTTACAACAAAGGCATCTTCAGGGCATTGCTTTTACTCCCCAGGACACTCCGGTTCTGTGTGTCCTCTTCTAGCACCCCCAGGAAACAAGGACGTCCCGGATGATTCCAGACCTGTGGAGAAAACAGCCAAGCACGAAAGGCTTTCTTCAGTATGCTGGAATGCAGAAGTCTTAGGACTGCCCTTAAGCATTTAGCTTTAGAATCATGGCAAAGGATTCTTTCTCCCTGCAGATCACAAAGAGAGAGCTGTGATCCCCATGGCAACCACTTGTCCCTTCTCAGTGTCTATGAGTGTACAGCTGTCTTTTTCCATCTGTTTTGCTTTTATTTTAGATTCCACAAATAAGCGAAATCATATGATATTTATTTCTCTGCCTGGCTTATTTCACTGAGCCTAATACCCTCTAGCACCATCCGTGTTGTTGCAAATGGCAGGATTTCTTTTCCATTTATGTCTGAATAATATTCCATTGTATATATGTGCCACATTTTGTTTATCTTGAATTATTTACAATAGCCACGATATGGAAACAACCTAAGTGTCCATGAATAGATGAACTGATAAAGACACCAATGAGTTTTACCATTTATAAATACAAATATTTAAACCATAATTATACTAATATTGACAAATCTTTAACCAGACAAAATTTTCCAACATGAACAACATTATGTCAGCTTAGTTCTTACACATTTTTCTATGTAGGGTAGATAAATAAACCTGTCTTTTTAAAATATATAAAAACTTTTGATTTCAATATATTGTAGATCTTTTTATTGGGTGCAATTATTTTCCACTTTATGAAGACTTGATTCATCAAACAATTTTTTGTACATATTGGATTTCACCTAGTAAACTTTGCCATCATTTCTGGCAATTCTATTTTTCCTGGGTCATGTATGCCCACCTACATTCTTTATAATGAGTTTGATTCTTCCAGCAGTTTTCTTCCAAAGCCAAATGTAATTTTACTTTGCCATTAGTCCCATTTTTTAAAGAGTTAAAATGTAATTCACATATATCCATTTAAAGTGTCCAATTCAATCATTTTTACCATTTTCACAAAATTTTCAGACTATCATCACAATCTAAACTTAAAGCTTTTTCATCACCCCCCAAAAAAGAAACCCCATACCATTTAGCAAGCACTGCCCATTCCCTCCAAAGTCTCCCAGCCCTAGACACCTAGCAATCTACTTTATGTCTCTAAGTGTGTGCCTATTCTGGACATTGCAAATAATATGTACCTTTTGTATCTGGCTTCTTTCACTTAGCTGATTGTTTTCAAAGTTCATCCAGATTGTAGCATGTGTCAATACTTCATTCCTTTTTATTACCAAATAACATTCCATTACATGGATATACCACCTTTTGTTTATCCATTCAGTGGTTGATGGACACCTGGACTGTTTGCTTTCTATTAGGAATGCTGTATGGACTTCTGTGCACAAGATTTTGTCTTGAGTATATATACCTAGGAGAGGAATTGCTGAGTTACATGGTAACTCTGTGTGTAACATTTTGAGGACCCCCAAAATTGTTTTCCAAAGTGACTGCGTGTCTCGTCAAATATTTTAATCAATAATAAGTTTTGCCATGTGACAGTTGGAACAATCATCAGTTTTCTGTAATGATAGCTTTTTCTACAAAATTTGCTCATTATCCGGGCTTGTCTTTATGATGTTCTGTGTTTCCGTTATATGCTTTTTGGGTTTTTATCTATAACTATGATATCCTTTTTGGTATTAGCCATGTTATTTTGTGTTATTTCTATGATTAATATTAATTATTGGTTGAACAAATGATTGGCATTTTCTACGTAGTTTTGGAGTCACGTCATTGAGGAACAAAGGTACAAGGTCTGGGCGTACATGAAGGTCAAAATTGCAAGATCTAAAAATTGGGCCCCCAAATCCTGCTAAGCCTTAAATTCTGCCACTCTTTCTGGCCTGCTCTCCACTGTTAGCCAGATCCCTGCCTACACCTTCTCCCCTCCCCCCAAAACGTCCTTGCCTCCGCTGTGCCAATACAGGAAGGCTCAGGACTGGAAACAGGAAGGGCTACTGAGAGAGGTTCCTTTAGACCCAGCTGCTAATAGCTAAACATGTTTCTCTTCTCAAAGGAATCTGCATTTTAAATGGGGGTGGCTGTCCAGAACTTGCAGGGAACCAAGAGTGTCACCCCTAAAAAACCTTTGCCAGGATGGAACTTTTACTTCTAGTGAGGAAAGCCCTTGACATGCCTCAAATCCCAGATCCTCAGTGCTCAGAGGGACTCTGGAAGGCAACTCCCTCTGAGCCTCATGCGTCGCTTGTTAGGGCAACAGAACAGCAGGGCAGCGCGAGTGTGGCCAGGGTGTCACAGTGGGTGAGGGCAGAGCGAGGCCTGGCAGGAGGGTGAGCAGGAGCATCCAGCTCCTCTTCCGCTGCCCCCGGACACCTCCCGAGAGGCTGTGTGGTCACCTGCTGCGTGAGAACACACAGAACACGGCGGGGACAGCCTCATCACCTCCCTGGGGGAAGGGTAATTATGTATCAGAGGCCTCAGAGCCACTGAAAGACCCAAGGTAATTACACTGCCAGCCTCCATCTGTTGCCAAGTGACCCTCTGGTCACAGCCTCTCCAAGCCAGCCCCTTGGGCCTCTGTACTCTTCTGCTCTGCATTCTTCTCCTTCTGACCTAATGAGCTCACAGATCCTTACAACGGCCAGCTAATAGGATGCAAATTTCATATACCACCCAAATACAAAAGACTGGCATGTTCCAATAGATTAGTTGATAATTAGGCTTCAAATTACTAATTAATTCAGTTCGAGACATAGGCCAGTATGTGGTGTATGTTTTCCTTCCCCCTTCAGAGGAATAACGTAATTTATAACATGATAATTTTTAGAAATTCCAACATATAATTAGCCTGATGCTACATGGAACTGACCCCCTCCTTCAGAGTGTTTGTGATTAGAATGTAATTATAGAGTTAGAAACCAAGGAACCTTCTGAAAAGTTTTAACTAGAGGGAGCTGCACTTTTATCTTGCAGCTTTTCTGTCCCTGTTGGAATGCATGAGCTTCAAAGTAGCCAAGGCCATTCTTCTGACAGGTCACTTTGGAGGGATTCAGGCAACCAGTTCTGGAGGGCTGCCGGCAGAGAGGGGGGAAGGAGACTGGGGGTCAGGGAGGAGATCTCTGTAGGCAAGGAGACAAAGAAATAAACAAACACTGATTTTTTGTCCAGACACCACCCTTGGCTCACTTTGTGACCTTGGGAACTTTCCAGCCCTCAGTTTCCTCACCTGCCAGTTGGGGATTATAGTTCAACATGTTCATAGTGTCCCTGGGGGACCAGAGATGCTGCTGAGTGCCACTATGCTTTGAAAGTTAAAAGTGCTCTGCACAGGTGGGGAATTCTTACTTCATGTACTCAGTCATTTGAACATCATATATATATTGTGTGTGTATGTATAATGTGTATATATGTGTGTATATACATATATGCTAATATATGTGCTCATATTCAATATATGATAGGATAGATGCATATTATATTTCCATAGCATTAGTAGATCCATGAAATGAACTTGGGCCATGCAGAAGGTAGAGAGCTATACCATTACTTCCTTGAGAAGGGCCTGGCCCACTGGAAGGTCCAGCTATCCAGTGTGGCTCTCCTGTACCCCTCCAAGCCCCAGCACTGACCCTGGGTTCACTCTCTGCTCTGGGACTGTGGTCAAAGCAGACATCTACCAGCCAGAGCCCTCCAGAGTTACAGCTCTTATCTTTGTGATGCATCAGCAGAAAATCTGAGACCAAATGATTGTCTCTCAAAACAGAGGTCCTGTGGACCCCTACAATGCATCTGCAGAGCCAGGTTAGGCAACACAAAGCTAATAGCTACATGCTTCAGTGTCACTGGGATTGCAAAAATGATTACCCACATCATGGGACAAATGGCCAGATTGTTAATATTAATGGTTATAGTTCCACTGAAATTTAAAAAACAAAAAACCATTTTAAAATTCTTGTGGAGAATAAGCAGACCTCTGACAATTTATAAAAGACCCAGCAGACCACAATTTGTAAAACATTGAAGGTGCTGTCTTGGAGGTGTGGAACATTGGTGCCTCCAAGGTTCATAACAAAAATAATAACTGCAATCCCTCCCATTCTTATACCACATTATAGTTGATGTGACATTTCATCTGACTCACACCACTGCGTTTTGATTGTCACAACATTCTTGTGAAGTAAGCAAGGTAGAATTCATCATCCCCATTTTATAGATATGAGAATGGAGGTTCAGAAACATATAACTGAGCTGCAGAGAAGGCAGGCAGACATTTAGACAGTAGAGGCTGGCTCTCAGGAATTTGACAAAAACCAAGTCATGTGAGCCTAAGAGGACAAGCAGGCTAACCTGATGCCAAGCCACTTGAGCCACTGAACTAGAATTCCTTAAGCCCTAATAAACAACAGCTATAACAATGGCAGTAACTGAATGATTGCTACATTCCACACCCTTCAATAAATACTTACATGCACATCTATTAAGCTCTTACAATAGTTGTTGAGGTTGAAAATAGTATCCCCGCTTTTGAGATGAAGAAACAGATTCAGAAAGACCAGTGAGTTTTCGAAAGTCACAGAGTTTATAAAGTGGTGGAGCTGGACTTCCCTTCTAGGACCGCAGAACTCCAAAGTGCATGTGCTCAGCACTGTGTCATGTGATTGCTGAGCATGGGAGGGTTGGGGAAAATTCCGGAGGTGGGGAGGAGCATTCTTGACAGGAGGTCTTGAGTTCAAGTCCTGCCTACAGTTGTATCAATAGACCTGGAATTCAAATTCAGGCTCTCAAACTCTTATTGGATACCTGTTCCATTACACACTGATGGAATTTCATTATAATTATAATCTATGTTATATAAGGAAGCTAAGGGAGAGACAGTGAGGTCAGGTCATCCCAGGTCTCATTAGGATATTTGGGGACCAAGACAGTCAACCATTTCCACCAGGTGGTTGCAGATCGACTCCTGCGAAATGTTAGAGTTGAAGTTTTGGTCCACAGGGCAGCTAACAGAAGCCCCTGGCTCTGTGTTCCTGCCCTTTGTTGTATTATTCCTGAGAAGAAACTGTTCTTTATTTTCCTTGCTCCCCTGTGGTGATAAATCTGTCTGCCCTTCTGCAAGGCCAAGCTTGGCCAGTTCCTTCTGCCCCTCTATCCCTGCCATCTCAGTGCCACACACAGTCACATTTGATTTCTGCAGCCTCTGGTTAATGGTAGGTGGGGAGGATGGCTCTGTAGTCAGACAAACGTAGGTGTGAATTTTGGCTTTATACTTATTAGCTATGTGACATTGGTCAAATAACCTGCCCTCTCTGAGCTTTCATCTACTCATTCATAAAAAAAAGAATGTGATATTACCTACCTCCTCAAGGGGTACTAAGCAGAATTAAGATAATATGTTTATTAGTAATAGTTGTCCCAAATAAGCACTCAATGAATGTTATTAATTACCACCATAATAATCATTGTCGTCACCATCATCACCATTATTATTAGTGGAGAAAGAAGATATTTGATATCTGGGGATAAGATACTATCTTTATCCCGCAGCCCCTCCCAGACTGTGTCACCCACAAATGATTCACAGTCATGTACTGTCTTACTCTCTGTTTGTTTGTAAGCTCCTGGAGGAAGGAACGTGTCTGCCTTTTTCACTGATGAATTCCCAGTGTCTGGCAAAAGAAGTTGCATGAATAGGTCTTCTTTAAAAAGTCTCTGAATCAGTGTTGTGGCTGCTTGAGCAGAGAAGAAAGAATGGCGGGACTGCAGTTTGTGACCAATAAACAGGCTGCAGAAGAAGAGACCCCACCCAACCTCTCCAGTCCAGAGAAGCCCTTGCTCGCCCTTGTTATTACCTAGTCATATGGAAATGGAGCACTTCTCTCCACCCCTTGGAAACACCTATTGTGTGGAGACGCACTAAAGCCAGGTTCTCTAGAATGGCAGTGTGAAATCTGGTAAACACCTCCAAGCTGCATGCTTTGATGGCCATGGATAGTACTACTACCAGCCCTGGACGAGTGAAATCTGGTTTGAGTTTTATAATTACAGTGCAACTCAATTTGTACTACTCACATTTCAAGTGCTAAAATGTCACATGTGATTGGTGGCTACTGCAATGGACAGTGCAAGTCTCATGGGTAAAGATAAATATCATGTCTTAGTGTATCTAGTGCATCTCCTCATGATGAAGACTGCCTATACCAAACAACATGCCAAAATGCCATCTTACATGGTAATATGGCTCGAAGACAGAAGTACTCCAATTACCGATCTGCATGTTATTTGTCAAGAAGTCAATGAAAATAGTATAGAATTAATTGATTAAAAAGTTATGTAGCTCAAAACAACACAGTGGCAATTTAAAAATGTATTTGAATTATTCTTGTATATGCTATAATTTGAGATTAACTTTGCATGTTCTTTCAGAATTATTGATATTAACATAAAAATGATTATTATAAAAGTATCACATAGTAAATTTAAAAATGTGTTATGTAATATTTCTAGATTTGGGAAAATGTCATTTCTTTGCAAATAATTTAAAGTACTCATTGGGTACTCAATTTTGTTTTCATAATGTTGTATTTTTCTTAAAATATTGAACATAATGTTTCAAGAATGTGGTGGGCCACTGGGGTCTGTTATGGGTTGAATTGTGTCCAACAGAAAAACCTGTTGGAGTCTTACAACCTAGCACCTCAGAATATGACCTTATTTGGAGATGGGTTCTTTATAGAGATCAAGTTATGATGAGGTCATTAGGTTGGACCCTAATCCAATATGATTGGTATCCTTATAAAAAGGGGAAATGTGGACACAGAGACAAATATCTACAGAGGAAATATGTTGTATGAAAACAGAAGAAGGATGCCTTCCATAAGCCAAGGAATGCCTAGTTACCAAAACCAGAGGCTTGAAACAGATTTTCCTCACAGCCCTCAGAAGGAACTAAACATGTTGACACCTTAATCTAGGATTTTTAGCCTCCAGAATTGTGAGTTAATTTCTGTTCTTTAAGCTACCCAGTTTGTGATACTTTGTTTCATGTCTGTAGGAAACGAATACACAGGTTCAGAGGAAAAAATTATCAACACTCTTGTCCATGCAATTTTCAATTTGTCTCTTAAATTTGTATTAACTTCTATTTCATTTTCCCATCTGTTGGAAATCCTTTTGCTAACTTCCAAGTATTAAAAAAGAAAAGAAGTTACAAAGTATTACCTTGAAATTTACTTTAAATCTTACCAATTAACGTTATGTGTAAATCATAACATAACTTTAAGATATATTATTCTGTCTAAAAAATCTGTTACTGTTCAAGAAATAATGCTACTCTATGGAATTAATAAAACTTTAAAAATAAAAAAAGTCTCTGAATGAATGAATGAGTGAGTGAAATAGCTTCTTAATAAACAATGGTTGTACCCACACATCACATGTGATTAAAGGCAACATCCTGTGTCTATGACAGAAGAAGCAGAAATAGTGGGAATACGAATAGTTACAAATATGCAAATGATTAAAGGTGGGCCTAAGAGGGCTTCTAATTCACTTCCTATAAAGGTCCAAAATCTCTACAACATGCCTAACAGAAGCTCATCCACCTGGTTCCTGCTCGGGTGATACCTAGTGATGGGGAACTCACTCTTCTAAAGCAGCCCAGTCTTTTCTCAAAGGGCTCTGACAGTTTCCACAATCACTCTTAATTGGGCCCACTTGGCCTTGTGCTGGCTTCCCTCTCATCACTCCTTGCTCTGCCTGGCCTCTTGGGAGAACACTTCTTCTGTCATTCCACAGAGCAGCTTTGATGTATTTGGAAACACCACCCTGCTTGCTCTGGGTGTTTGCTCCTCCAGCCTGGATACCTTCCTGTGCCCCAATGCCTGTGCACAAGACATGGTTCTAAAGCCCACCAAATGAACATCAAATGTGGACCATGCGTGTCTGTGTGCCTGGCACTGCACTGCACTCATATGAGATACACGAAGAAGCACATGGCTTGAGTTTTATCCTGGAAGCAGCATGGCCTTGTCTTCCAGCTAAATCAGAACAAATAAATAAAGTTTTTAAAGAATGGCAGAGAAAAATCACATGTGACAGTAACTCAAGCCCCATGAGGCACCCCCTGAACTGCCAGGGCACAGCATCTGTGGGCTGCAGGCATTGGGGAAGGATGGTGACAGCCCACCCAGGCAGCCAGTGGGCCTGTGAGGAGCACGCCTTTGCCCTGGCTTGAAGACTCCCCGGAGCTAAGAGTGGTGGCATCCCTAGGAGCTCATCTCTTTCAACCACCCCTTTCATAAAGGGGCTCTCAGGCCCAGAGAAGGGGACTGACCTGCTTGAGGTCCCTCAGAAGTTAAACAGCAGAGCTGGGCTGGGACTTGGAGTGATCATTTGCTCTGTTCTTTATTGTTTCTGCCCCTATGTGCACCTGTGTATGCATGTTTGTGCACATGTGTGAGTAACTGAAAGAAGCAGGCAGGAACACAGAGAGACAGAGAGGGGCTCAGAGGTGCCTCTTCCTCCTCCCCAGGCTGGCTTCAGAGTGTCCCTCCATTGATGGTCCATTCCAGTTTCCCCTTCGTCATCCACACAGCCTCCTCTTCCTCCCTCCGCTTTTACAGCACAAGCACCCTTCTGTGCCAGAGTACATGATTCACTTTATGACCACCAGAGACTACACTGCACAGGGTGTCTGGAAGGAAGGAGGAAGTGGGCAGGCAGAAAACAAATCCCAGATCTCAAATGATGCTCACTTCCGTGGTCCAAGCATCCCAGTGAGCAAGGTCAAGACTATGTTATTCTTTGCACTCACAACCCATGTTCTAGAGTAATCCACTCTACAGAACCCTGAGAGTCCCTGCATCCCTCCAAGAAAGGTGGGATTATATTTCCATTTTATGAGAAAAAGGAGGATCAGCCATTGGAGGAACTTTTCCAAGGTCATGTGGCTAAAGGTAGAATTTGAATTCAAACCTCTCTGATTTTAAAGACTGGGTTCATTCTCCGTTAGGCCACACTGTCCAAATCAGGGGAACTTTTGCAACTCCTAGGTCTATATTATAATAGAGCAAAGCTGAGAACTAAACTGCCTTCCTCTTGAAACTGCCTGGGTTTGAATTTCAGCTCATCACTTACTAGCTGTGTGACCTTGGGCAAGTCACTTCACCTCTATGGACCTCAGTTTTCTCATCTGTGGGTGGGAAAATTAATATATACCTTACAAGTCAAAGATAAAATGAGTTCATCTGTATTAACTTTTAGAAGACTGTGTGGTGTCGGGCCCCTTCCCTGTCTCTGACCTGCAGACGATATTGGTCGTCGAAGATCTTAAGGACCAGCCAGGGGACTCAAGGCGTGACAGCACAAGAGTGGTGCCGAGAAGGCAGCTCTCATATTTATTGATGAAATGGTTGTTAACAACAATAATTGGGTCTCCATGCACAATCATAAATCAAGTTCAACTCTCAGCAGTTTCACCTTCTGAAAGATAATGAACAAATCCTCATGGTGAACAAATACAGAAACTCTTTCTGTCTTGACTACTGTTTCTGTCTTAACTATGAATCATGAACTATAAACATACAATCAAGGCAAATGTGATTATACGTATGATTTTTATACTTTAGATTATACTCAATATATGAATACCCACATTTCCCCCCCTTTTTTATTGAAAAGCTTCAAAGTAGTGATTGCTGTAACTCAAGTGAGAAGTCTGTTTTTGATTGTTTTAAGTATCAACTTAGCTGGACAAAAGCAGCAAAGAATGCCTCATGTAAATGGGGGGATGAGGTTCTAAGCCTCACCTCAGTTGGCCCCCACTTCCTCATCTGTGGGCCCTTTGTGACTGTGCCTGTCTTAGGTTGTTCCTCCCATGAGGAATCTTACCCATCTCTGGCTAACCAGCCATCTCCTTGGGCTACACAGGGGGAGAACATGCAGAAAAAGGAGGCATTAGGAGTTGATTTATGTTTGTTAGGAGTTGATTTATGTTTGTTGATGTTTGTTTTCATACTTTCACTCTTATGTCTAGCTTTAATCATAGAAAGCACAAAATACAAAGATTTAATGCATGGACTTTCATGAGTAACAATACAAACAAAGAGCAATCATTTTTTAGACATCACTTCTAGGAAAGTCGCATAAGCATGTATTGGCTTCAACAAACTATTAATTAAATTGCATACACACATTAACAGGATAGGAATACAGATACATAGCAAAAATAGAGCCACAATTACCAGCCATATCCAATGAAACCAAGAAAACCAGTTAGGTAACTCAGGCACTTGTGAGAACTTATCAATGATATGATGAATATTGTCTAATTGAGTGTGAATAGTTTGAGAAAAATCAGACAAATTAAAATAACACATGCCTGGAAACTGTTCACATCCTATATGCTCTTTTAACAATAGATAATCTATAGAAGCGTGATCTTGAAGTACTGCAACTCGTACTTCTCCCAGTTCTTGGTTCAGTTCAGATAATATAGAAGCAGTCAGATTTGTTGTTTTACTGTATGCACAGGCCATCTTGGATACCTCGTTCTGCATTCCTACGACGAGTCCTGGAACTGGCAAGATGAATGCAGCAGCGACAGCTACAGCAACAGGATCCAACAACTTCAAGTTGTCATCACAATCAGGTGGCAGGACTCGAGAAACGTATCTGTGTTTATATCCAGAATGGTCTATAAGAGCAGGGAGAATATGTCCCACACCACAAACACCTTGATAATGTGAAGAAAAGGCTTGATATGTTTTGTTATTGCATAAGAATACCCAGCCATTTGGAAGTCTATATCCAAAAGGCCATTTTACACGAATGTTAGAATTGCAGTAGGAAGGTATATGAGTGCAATTAATACATATACATTCAGAAACTATAGTAGTACTGACAGGTAAATTAAATTGAACTTCATGAGTAAGAACTTTAGGAGAGTAAGAAATGTTTATTCCTGAAATATTAGTGAAAACAGAGAAAGGGAGTCCTATACCTATTAAATTTCTCTTTAATAATCCACTAATAGAGGAATCTCCTGCTACACAAAAAGATGACTTATTTAATCCTTAACTTGCAAGTTGTAACCACATATTAGGTGAGGAAAACTTGTTCTCTGGAGGAAGTGATATGTCTAGGTAGACATAACTACTTTTATATAATATATCAGAATTTCCTTTTTGAAATTTCTCACAAGAATAATTGCCAATATCGTTTCGGGTCAAAACTGCTTTGTTAATAACTTGGTATGGTGATAGCTGGCACCTAGAATTATCATGTATATAAATGTTGAATCACTATGTTGTACACCTGAAACTAATGTAATGTAATACTGTGTGTCAACTACCCTTCAATAAAAAATAATTATCTAAAAAAAAACTGCTTTGTAAATATCATAGCGAGTATTATCTCTTTTAGACTGATCAGTTGCATTATACCATCCAAGTTTTCCTCCATGCTTTTGGCTATATATCTCTTTGCCAACTTTATTCCATACTATAGGACCTACAGGAATAGAACAGGTGAATACACACCGAAGGACTACTCCTTGGCCTAAATATGGAGGACTGCTCACACTTGCTGTAATAGTGCAAGCTTGTACAGTGTGTATATGTATACATGCCTTCACCAAGAATAGAAGTAGAAACTTCACTACTATCCAGGAAGCTTCATTCTGATTGTTGATGGCCATCCTCGGGAGTGACTCTCCTGGAGGATGTTGATGTTGGGAGTTGTTCATATCATATCTTAATTCTTTTTCTGGGTAGCCAAATCAAGCATTGATCCTCTGTAACAACACAAACAAACCCTTTGCCCAAAACTTTGATATGACCTTTATACCACTGTGAAGAACCTATTGGAGACCACCATACAGGAACTGCTGTTGTTTTAGGAAAAGAAATATTGTCAGAAAAATGTATTTCCATAGCTGATCATCCATCACCTTTTAAGAGAGCAAAATTAAGAACAGGTAAAGCATGCATTAATCACTGATTTGCAATTAATTTTATCATATCGGGGAGTAATCCCCCTTTTTGTTTTAATAAATAATGTTTAAGAGTAAGATGATGATGTTCAATTAGAGCTTGACCTGTAGAATTGTAAGGAATGCCTGTTTTATGAGTAATATTATACAGCTGGAAAAATTTCTTTAGTGTAGAGGAGAGATAAACTAGAGCTTTGTCAGTTTTCATGGTGGCAGGAATACCTAGAAATGCAAATGCTTGTAAAAGATGGGTAATAACATGATGAGCTCGTTCTCCTGTTAAAGCTGTTTCCCAAGAAGCAGAAGAATAAGTATCAATAGAAACATGAACATGTGTAAGAATTCCAAATTCAGGAACAATAGTAACATCCATTTGCCATAGGGCATTAGGGCACGTTCCCCTGGGAATGGTTCCTGCTTGTAAATGAAGAGAATTAATTTGAGAACAGATTGGAGAAGATTTCAAGATAATTTGAGCTTCAGATGCAGAGAGAGAAAAACGGTTCTGTAAGGTGAAGGAAGGGGCATGAGTCAGGTCGTGATACGGTTGAGCTGGTGAGTAATCAACTAAAGAAACAAGCTTATCTACTTTATCATTATAATATGATAAAGGACCTGGTAAATTAGAATGTGATTGTATGTGAGTGATGAAGAAAGGATGTAGACGTTGACGGATACACGCCTGTAATTGAGAAAATAAAGTGTTAATAGGAGATTGTACGGTGCCCAGTGTTGCAGTTTCTAACAGAGGAACAGAAAAGGCAGCATAAGCAGAATCAGTAACAATATGGAGAGGGCCTGGAAAATCTTGCAGAGCTTGCAATACAGCGTATAACTCATTTTGTTGCGCAGAAGTAAAAGATGTTAGAAAAGTTTTTGAGAAACCAGAACAAGTTGTATAGGCTGCTTTAAAAGATTTTGTACCATCTGTAAAACAGATAACAGTATTTAATAATGGATTATGAGAAGTTTTTTGAGGAAGGATCCATTGATGGCGCTGAGAAAAGGAAAATAATTTATTCTTTCTGTAAAACAGATAACAGTATTTAATAATGGATTATGAGAAGTTTTTTGAGGAAGGATCCATTGATGGCGCTGAGAAAAGGAAAATAATTTATTCTTAGGGTAATGACAGTCAATATTTCCTAAATAATCTGAAAGTGCAATTTGCCAATGAGTATTTTCTTGAAATACTTGCATAATATTTTGTTTAGATAAAGGAAGAATAATGGAGTGAGGGTCTTGACCAATCATCTGTCTTAGTCTCTGTCATCCTTTAAGGTTAATGGAGGCTACTATGTCAACGTAAGGTTGTAACGAGGGTTTGGTTTGATATTGCAAAAATATCCATTCTAACCAACCATCACATTGACAGAGCAATCCTGTAGGAGAATGAGGAGTAAAGTAAATTGATAAAAGTAAGGGTTTATGTAAGTCCATTTTTGATAATTGAGCCTTTTGAATGTGTTGTTCTATCCACTTGAGTTCTTCCTCAGCTTTTGAGGTTAAGTCTCTAGGACTATTAAGATCTGGGGGTCCTTTTAAGGTATTAAAAAGATGTTGTAATTTATAAGTAGGAATTCCTAATAATGGTCGGATCCAATTAATATATCCTAAAAGCTTTTGAAAATCATTTAAAGTTTTAAGATGATCTCTCCTAATCTGAATTTTCTGAGTGATTATTAAATTTTCTTGAATTTTATTCTCCAAATAATTCATTGGGTATTGTATTTGTATCTTATCTGGGGCTATTTGTAATCCCCATTGTTTTAATTCAGTTTCAGTCTCATTGAGCATATTGGTAAGAGATAGATGCCTAGGTAGGGCTGTAAGAATATCATCTATATAATGAATGATATAAGCTGAAGGCCATTTTTCATGTATAGGCTGAAGAGCTCTGTGCACATAATTTTGACAAATTGTAGGGCTATTTAACATTCCTTAAGGAAGTACTTTCCGTTGGAATCTTTCTGAAGGTGCCTGAAAATTTAAAGAAGGGACAGTAAAAGCAAACTTTTCTCTGTCTATTATGGCTAAAGGAATTGTAAAAAAAAACAATCTTTAAGATCAATTATAGCCATGTTTCAGTCTTTTGGAACCATAGTTGGAGAAGGGAGGCCTTGTTGTAAAGGTCCCATAGGTTTAAGAACTGCATTAATTTGTCTTAAGTCTTGTAAAAGTCTCCAATTTTCTGATTTCTTTTTTATAACAAATACAGGAGAATTCCACGGGCTTGTGGAAAATTCTAACCTATCTAGCTGAAGTTGTTCTTGAACTAATGTATGTAGGGATGCCAATTTTTCTTTATTGAGGGGCCATTGATCCACCCAAACAGGCATCTGAGTGGTCCACTGTAATGGTATAGGAGCTGGCAGCTGTTTGTCAATGACCCCTGATAAAAAGACTGAACTGATGAAGGCTCATCAAAAGACAATGTAGTATGCCATTGTTGCATTAAATCTCATCTCCAGAGATTAATTTCTACATCAACAATTAAAGGTTTTAACAAAGCTAATTGTTTTTCAGGGCCTAGACTATGTAAGGTAGCTGAACTTTGCCATACTTGAGAAGCTGTACCAATTCCTGAAACTTGTAAATGCTTTTTTTGTTTGGGCCAATTCTTTGGCCAATACTTAAGAGCAATTACAGACACATCAGATCCTGTATCTAACAATCCTGTAAAAGACATGCCTTGAATACTGATTTTACATTGAGGTCTGTCAGATGTGATTTTTGTATTAAGCTGTATTTGTTTATTTGTACTTGCAAATTCACCTTGTCCTCTTTCATAAGGTGTGGTTGAAGGTGGGAGATAGGGAAGTAAAAGTAATTGAGCAATTCTTTCTCCTTGAGGTATATATAACTCTTTGTCAGATGATACCATTATTTTAATCTCACCCATATAATCTTGATCAATAACTCCAGGTCTTACTATTAATCCTTTTAGAGTCCAGCTACTGTGGCCTAAAAGTAATCCTACAGAGTTGACTGGTAAAGGACCAAAAATTCCTGTACTAAATAATTGGACTCCTTGGGATGGGTGTAAATATACAGATTGAGAAGAGGCAAGATCTACAGCAGCACTTCCTTTAGTTGCTGCTTATAAATCATGCCATGTTCTTTTAATTGGAGAGGATGCCTCTGTATTATTTTCCAGGGCAGCAGAGGCTGGCCCGGTTGAGGGTTTAAAGGCTGAGACTCATTGATAGGATTACGATCTTTATCAAATTTTGAACGACATTCATTAGACCAATGTCTCCCTTTTTTACATTTCGGGCAAGCAGATGGCAGTTTATTTTTGAAATTTGGCTCTTTTGTCCTCTTTTGCGATCGGCAGTCCCTTTTCATATGCCCTTGTCTGCCACAACCAAAACACTTCAAATTTCTTGCATTTCCTCTTGACCTTCCCCTCATAGCAGTTGCTATTAAATTAGCTTGATATGTGGGGGAACCTATATTGGCACAAGCCTTGATATAATCTTCCATCCTAGTTCCTGTGGCTTTTAAAGGTCTAAGAACTCTCTGACACTCTGTATTTGCATTATCATAGGGTAGCATCTGTAACAACAGATCTCAAATCAGGATGTGCTACTGTATTTTCAAATTATCTTGCAATCTTGCAACAAAGTCAACATAGGACTCATTAAGCCCTTGTTAAGTTTACTAAATGGCAAGAAAGGCTTTCCACCTGCTTGTATTTTCTCCCAGGCTTTTAAGCAACACAGACATTACTTGTGTTACTGCTATGTCTTCATATCCAGCTTGTCTTTCTATCTGCAGCCAATCTCCTTTTCCTGCTAGTTGTTCAGCAGTTATAAGAATTGGAGGATTGGAATGCTGATTTCTCAAACTTGTGCTTTTGCTTCCTCATACCACCAGGTTTTAAATTGTAAAAACTCAGAAGAGTCTAAACAAGTACCAGCTAATAAATCCAAATCGGCGGGAATCATCCTTTCCTGTTCTGCTAACCCTCTCAAGAGACCCACAACATATGGAGAATTAGTACCATAAGGAGAAACCGCCTGTTTAAAGGCTTTTAATGTCTTATAAGGAATAGGTGTATAAAGTGCTTTAACTCCTCCTTGTGGAAAATCAGGATCCTCACCTGGCCCAAAAGGAGTTAAATTAACTGGTGCTACTAAGGGTGTCAGATAAGCATCTATATCACCCTCCCTCTGGGCTTTACGTATTCCTGCCGCGAAAGCACACGTAGCAGGAACAGACACTGGGAATTTTTTAGGATGAGAGGAACGAACAGAACTCTCATCAGTCTCTGAAGAAAAGGAAGAGGAGGACAAAGAGGAGTCAGGTGGACGTGGGGATAAAAAACGCTTACTTGATTTTTCCACATCATCTAAAAGTTCTCTCTCACCTTCTTCTGTGTCTGACTTAGTTTCAGATAGTGGGGGAGTTTGCAAAGGCTGCCAGGCAAGAGTGATCAGATTACATAAAGACCAAACAGGCACAGGGATGACGTTTCCCTGTCTGTGGGCTTTTTAAAAGTTTCTTAATACATTATCCCAATCAGCCTGTTTAAGTGTCCCCTGTGGTGATAACCAATAACAATATTTTTAAATATATTTATAGAGTTGAGCAAAATCATTTTTTAGAAGTTTTCACTCCTGACGTTTTTAGGAGAGCATGGAGTAATTTTAAATAATCCTCCAGTTTAGTTGCTTTAGTTTTGTTTTGGCCCATTGTAGTGTCCCTGACATCTCCATCCTGTTCCCTATGCACACTTTCCTGGGAATCTTACCGGGTCGACGATCTTCGGAGCTTTCCCTGCGTTTGAATTGCAAGTGCCACCGAGCAGAGGTTCTCTGTCCTGAGTTTTGACCGTCTTTCAGGTCCCTGTTCGGGCGCCACTTGTCGGGCCCCTTCCCTGTCTCTGACCCGCAGATGAGGGAAGAGACGCGGTTGGTTGTCGAAGATCTTAAGGACCAGCCAGGGGACTCAAGGCGTGACAGCCAAGAGTGGTGCCGAGAAGGCAGCTCTTGTATTTATTGATGAAATGGTTGTTAACAACAATAATGGGGTCTCCATGCACAATCATTAATCAAGTTCAACTCTCAGCAGTTTCATCTTCTGAAGGATAACGAACAAATCCTCATGGTGAACAAATACAGAAACTCTGTCTCGACTACTGTTTCTGTCTTAACTACGAATCATGAACTACAAACATACAATCAAGGCAAATGTGATTATAGATATGATTTTTATACTTTAGATTATACTCAATATATGAATACCCACAGTGTGGAGCTGAAGCCTGGGGTCTCATCCTAACTCTGCCATTCACTCATTATTTGCAAAAAGAATTTTTTTGAGGGTCTCAATTTGTTCAAGATAATGGTACAATGTTTTCAAAAGGATTAAATTACCAGAAGAACCTCTCCAGATGAGAATTTTATGCTTCCAGTTTTCCTGCCTCTCTCTGCAGCCCAGAGGCATCCAAACAAAATTCTCAAAGCCTCACGGGCTGCCTTCCTCTTCTGGGAGAAGCTGTTACATTAGTCTCAAGTGCTTAGAGTTTGCGTCCTTTGCTCTTGCAAACCATGCCTGCCGTGGCTGGAACAGCCCTTCTGTGCCAAG
The DNA here is from genome assembly GCF_030020395.1 of Manis pentadactyla. Classification (NCBI taxonomy): domain Eukaryota; kingdom Metazoa; phylum Chordata; class Mammalia; order Pholidota; family Manidae; genus Manis; species Manis pentadactyla. The sequence goes on from NC_080020.1 coordinate 19,863,215, forward strand.
TCAACTGACTATTTCAGATGCACGAGACAGTGGATGCAGTTACTATTCCGGAGCATGGAACCCCCTTGCCACCACCAGCCTTGAAGCTGGAGGGACAAACCCCTTAACAAAAATTTTCGTAGGAGATCAGAGTTAATGTCATTCTTTGTAAGACAGAAAAGCAGATAATATAATGGGAGGAAAATTGAACCTGATGAAATATGGGGCTCTGGGTGAGTATTTATGATGTGTCAGGTACTGTTCTAAGAATCTGACATATATTAATATAGTTAATCATCACCACAGCCCTATGAGACAGATGCTACAATAATCCTGAAGAGAGGGACACTGAGGCACAGAAAGGCTGAGTAGCTTGCCTGTACTCACACAGATGGGAGGCAGAAGAGCTGAGATTTTTAAACTGGGCTGCGGTATTTTATTATTTATTTTTTTATGTATGTATGTATGTATTCATTTATGTTCTTGCTTATTTATTATTTACTCATTTGTCATTAGTCAACAACTACATGAGTAACATTATGTTTAGTAGACTCCGTCCATCACCAATTTACCAGAGGTTAAGGGACTAGAAAGACTGGTTGTGAAGGGAGGGAGAAGGGTGAACAGGGGGCATTATGATTAGCTCACAAAGTGTGTGGGTACGTCCCATGGGGAAGTCTGCATAGTACAGAGAGTTCAAATAGTAATTCTATAGCATCTTACTATGCTGATGGACAGTGACTGTAATGTGGTATGTGGGGTGGACTTAATCTGGGGCATGTAGTAACCTTACTGTAGCTCATATAATTGCAGATTGGCTATTGTTAATAGAGCTGTGGTAAACATAGGGGTTTATGTGTCTTTTTTCAGCTGGACTTCTTCTTTCTTTCTTTATGTATGTGTTTCTGTACATATATATTTATTTATTCATTCAAGCAATAATTTATTTATTCTCAATCTATATATATATATCTATCTTCCTGTCTATCTTTCTGTAATTAATACACAATTACATGAGTAACATTATGTTTATTAGACTCCCCCGATCATGAAGAATCCACAACATACTCCTTTGCAGTCACTGCCCATGAGCATAGTAAGACACTGTAGAATCACTACTTGTCTTCTCTGTGTTGTACAGCCCTCCCTGTGACCCCCCTCCCACATTATACATGCTAATCGTAAAGCACACTTTCTTTCCCTCTCCCTTTATCCCTCCTTTCCCAACTATCCACCCCGGTCTCTTTCCCTTTGGTAACTTGTAGTCCATTCCTGGTTTCTGTGAGACTGCTCATGTTTTCTCCTTCAGTTTTTTCTTTGTTCTGATACTCCAATCACGAGTGAAATCATTATTTATATGGTGAATAATATTCCCTGTTCTTCTTGTGATGCAGCTTCCCACAGCTGGACAGTGCCTGCCATGGGGGTGGAGTTTGCGAGAGCAGCACTGTTGCCTGGAAATTCCATGATGTCACAGTGGTGCCTCTTTCCTAGAGACAGAATGTGTATGCTTAGAGGAGCAGCTGTGATTCTGGTGAGGTGGACACTGACCAACTTGACAGCATCAGGTAAAAATGGAATCCAGACCCAAGGTACTGTGTGTTTCCTTTTATTTTGGTGTCAGTACTAAACAGTTCCATGTGCAACATTATGGTTGCTAGACTACCCCCATTACCAAGTCTCCCCCACATAGCCATTAAGAGTCAATGTCCATCAGCCCAGGAATATGCTGTAGAAGTGCTACTGATCTTTGCTGTGTTATACTGCCTTGACCATACCTGCCGCCTGCCCACATTATGTGTGCTACTCATAATGCCCCATTTTCCCTCTCTTCTCTCCTTTCCAACCCATCCTCCTCAGTCACATTCCCGTTCATAACCGTGAGACCATTCCTGGGTTCGGTGAGGCTACTACTGTCTTGTCCTTTCACTCTTTTTCTTTTGTCTGATACTCCATAGATGAGTGAAATCATTTGACATTTTTTGTTTTCTGCGTGGCTTATTTCACTGAGCATAATACCCTCTAGCTCCATCCATGTTGTTGTAAATGGTAGGATTGGTTTCCTTCCTCTGGCTGAATAATATTCCACTGTTCATCTACTGATGGGCACTTACCTTGGCTATTGTGTATAGTGCTGTGATAAACATAGGGGTGCACATGTCTCTTCTAAACTGGTCTGCTGTATTCTATTATTTATTTTTTATGTATGTATTCATGTATGTACTTCCTTACTTATTGTTTATTTATCATTAGTCTACAACTACATGAGTAACATTATGTTTACTTGACCCTCCCCATCACTAATTTATGAAAGTAAGGGACTAGGAAGGCTGGTTGTGAAGGGAGGGAGAAGGGTGTACAGGGGGCATTACGATCAGCTCACATTATGTGTGGAGAGGTCCCACGGGAAAGTCAGTATAGTACAGAGAGTTTAAGTAGAGATTCTGTAGCATCTTGCTAAGCTGATGGACACTGACTCTAGTGGAGTATGTTGCGTGGACTTGATCTGGGGAGTGTAGTAACCATCATGTAGCTCATATAATTGTAGATTTTTAAAACTGGGCTGGTGCTTTACTCCTTCCTTCCTTCCTTCCTTCCTTCCTTCCTCCCTCCATCCCTCCTTCCTTCCTTCCTTCCTTCCCTCTCATGTATGTATTTATTTAGTCATGTATTCATTCATCTGTCTTTCTATCTATGTATCTATCTATTAATCCATCTATCTATCTATCCATCTACTTTTTAGTCTCTCTATCATTCTATCTAACTTTCTTTCTGTCTTCCTTTATATGTATTTATTTATTTATTTATGCATTCATTCATTTATCTGTCTTTCCATCTATCTAACTACCTATCTATCTGTCATTATTATACAATTGCATGAGTAACATTATATTTACTTGACTCCCCCGATCACGAAGATTCCCGGAAGATACCCCATTGCAGTCACTGTCCATGAGCATAAAAAGATACTGTGGAATCACTAGTTGTCTTCTCTGTGTTGTACAGCCCTCCCTGTGACCCCGCTCCCACATTATACGTGCTAATCGTAATGCACGCTTTCTTTCCCTCTCCCATTATCCCTCCATTCTCAACTATCCACCACATTCCCTTGCCCTTTGGTAACTGTCAGTGTCTTCTTGGGTTCTGTGAATCTAGTGCCGTTTTGTTCATGCAGTTTCTCTTGGATTTCCTTTTCCAAAGGTTGTTGAAATCATTTCATACTTGTCTTTCTCCACTGGGTTTATTTCACTGTGCATAATACCCTCTAGCTCCATCCATGTTGTTGCAAGTGATGGGATTTCTGTTCTTCATAGGGCCTAATAATATTCCACTGCTCATCTTCTGATGGACAGTTAGCTTGGCTATTGTGAATAGTGCTGTGATAGACATAGGGGCGCACATGTCTTTTGAAAACTGGGCTGCTGCATTCTATCATTTATTTATTTATTTACTTGTCATTAATCTCCAATTACATGGGTAACATTATGTTTACTAGACTCCCCCCATCACCAATTTTCCAAAGGTAAGCGTCTAGGAAGGCTGGTTGGGAAGGGAAGCAGAAGGGTGGAAAGGGGGACTTAAGATTAGCTGCCATAATGTGGGAGGGGTTCCACGTGGAAGTCAGTGTAATACAGAGAAGTCAAGTAGTGATTCTATAGAATCGTACTATGCTGACGGATAGTGACTCTAATAGGGTATGCGGTAGGGAGGGAACTTGATGATCTGGGGAGTCTACTAACTCTAATATTGCTCATATAATTGTTGATTAATGAGAGTGAAAAGAAACCCGCGGATTCCTGACTAGATAACGATGAAAGCCAGGAAAAATAAAAAAGGGAGGCGAGGGTTGCAGCAGGGTGAGCTCCCAGCGGGCGTCGCGCCTGTCCCTGCAAGCTGCTGAGCTCTCTCGGTTGGTCCGCAGGGGCTCCCCGGCCTCCCCCATCAGGCACCGCGCCGCGGTGACCCCGGGGTCATTTTGCCAAGGCACCTGCGCGGCGGCCCCGGCGGCGCCCGGTACCCTGAGGCCGCTTGTCTGCTGAGCCGCTTCCGCCAGGGCCCGCCGCCGCCACCGGGGCCCGCCTCCGAGGCGACCTCGAGGAACCTCCGGGCTGGGGACCAGAGGGTGCGGGTGTGGGCGCGGGCACGGGCTCGGGAGGCGCTCGAGTGTAGGCCTCCTGCCTGGCCTCCTCACACGAACGCTCCTCCCTCCCCAGGAAGCAGCGAACCGCCGCCGCCGCCCAAGTTCCCTGAAGGCCTCCTCCTGGCGGAAGGGTGCAGCCAGCCAGGCGGCCCTGTGAGAGCGGCCGCTGACAGCTCCCCGCGCCCGGCGCGCCCGCCCCTCGCCACCTCCTGGCTCCGCCCCGCGGCGCCTTCGGCCCCGCCCATGCCCAACGCCCCTGCCCACCGCCCGAACGGCGCGCCTGCAACTGTCGGTTTGTTTTTGCATAAGGTTTTTTACACAACATGTCTGTGAGATTCTATCATCTTGTATTGGTGATTCAGTCCTTTCTATTGATGAGTAGTACTTCTTTCTATGAATAAACCACAGATGTTTTAAGAAGCCTGTTTTTAGTTTGGCCTACTATGAATATAGTCTCTGAGAAGGTTTGTGTATAGGTCTTTTTGTAAGCATAAGCACCCATTTTCATTTGAGTAAAAGCCTACAAGTGGAATTGCAGGGCCATAAGGTCAGTATGTTTTTAAGTTTATCCAAACTGCCAGATCTTTTCCCCAAAATGGTATACCATTTTACATGCCCACCAGATTGATCAACAGTTGAGGTCTGGCAGTGTCAGTTTTTGTTCTTTTGAATCATTCTAACATAATTGGGATGTCACACTGTTATTTTAATTTGCTTTTCTTTGATGACTACTGTTGCTGAATATTTTTCCATGGACTCTTTGGCCATTTGTATCTCTTCTTTTATGAAACGTCTCCACTTTTCTGCATTCCTTAATTCAATTTATCATTTTTTTTATATTTTGGTATCATTAATCTACAATTACATGGAGGACATTATGTTTACTAGGCTCCCCCCTTCACCAAGATCTCCCCACATACCCCTTCACAGTCACTGTCCATCAGCATAGTAAGATGCTGTAAGATCACTACTTGTCTTCTCTGTGATGTACAGGCCTCTCTGGGACCCCCCTCCCACATTATACGTGCTAATCGCAATGCACGCTTTCTTTCCCTCTCCCCTTATCCGTCCAGTCCCAGCTATCCACACCGGTCTCTTTCCGTTTGGTAAATGTTAGTCCATTCTTGGCTTCTATGAATCTGGTGCTGCTTTGCTCACTCAGTTTCTCTTGCTTCTCCTTCTGAGAGGTTAGTGATATCATTTGATACCTGTCTTTCTGCGCCTGGGTTATTTCACTGTGCATATTACCCTCTAGCTCCATCCATGTTGTTGTAAATGGTAGGATTTCTTGTTTTGTTTTGGCCGAATAAAATTGCACTTTTCATCTTCTGTTGGACACTTAGCTTGGTTATTATAAATAGTGGTGTGTTAAACATAGGGGTGCACATGTCTGTTTTAAACTGGACTGGTGCATTTTATTATTTATTTTTTTATGTATGTATGTATGTATTCATTTATGTTCTTGCTTATTTATTATTTACTCATTTGTCATTAGTCAACAACTACATGAGTAACATTATGTTTAGTAGACACCATCCATCACCAATTTACCAAAGCTTAAGGGACTAGAAAGACTGGTTGTGAAGGGAGGGAGAAGGGTGAACAGGGGGCATTATGATTAGCTCACATAGTGTGTGGGTACCTCGCGTGCAGAAGTCTGTATAGTACAGAGAGTTCAAATAGTAATTCTATAGCATCTTACTATGCTGACGGACAGTGACTGTAATGTGGTATGTTTGGTGGACTTTATCTGGGGCATGTAGTAACCTTAATGTAGCTCCTGTTATTGTGGATTGGCTGTTGTTAATAGTGCTGTGGTAAACACAGGGGTTTGTGTGTCTTTTTTCAGCTGGGCTTCTGCTTTCTTTCTTTATGTATGTGTTCATGTACATATATATTTATTTATTCATGCATTAATTCATTTCTTCTCTATATCTATTAATCTATCTTCCTGTCTATCTTTCTGTCATTAATACACAATTACATGAGTAACATTATGTTTATTAGACTCCCCCCATCATGAAGATTCCCCCACATGCCCCTTTGCAGTCACTGTCCATGAGCATAGTAAGACACTGTAGAAACACTACTTGTCTTCTCTGTGTTGTACAGCCCTCCCTGTGACCCCCCCTCCCACATTATACATGCTAATCGTAAAGCACACTTTCTTTCCCTCTCCCTTTATCCCTTCTTTCCCAACTATCCACCCCGGTCTCTTTCCCTTTGGTAACTTGTAGTCCATTCCTGGTTTCTGTGAGACTGCTCATGTTTTCTCCTTCAGTTTTTTCTTTGTTCTGATACTCCCATCACGAGTGAAATCATTATTTATATGGTGAATAATATTCCCTGTTCAAATTGTGATGCAGCTCCCCACGGCTGGGCAGTGCCCGCCATGGGGGTGGAGTTTGCAAGAGCAGCACTGTTGTCTGGAAATTCCATGATGTCACAGTGGTGCCTCTTTCCTAGAGACAGAATGTGTATGCTTAGAGGAGCAGCTGTGATTCTGGTGAGGTGGACACTGACCAACTTGACAGCATCAGGTAAAATTGGAATCCAGACCCAAGGTACTGTGTGTTTCCTTTTATTTTGGTGTCAGTACTAAACAGTTCCATGAGCAGCATTATGGTTGTTAGACTACCCCCATTACCAAGTCCCCCCCACACATAGCCCTTAAGAGTCAATGTCCATCAGCCCAGGAATATGCTGTAGAAGTGCTACTGATCTTTGCTGTGTTATACTCCCTTGACCATACCTGCCGCCTGCCCACATTATGTGTGCTACTCGTAATGCCCCATTTTCCCTCTCTTCTCTCCTTTCCAAACCATCCTCCTCAGTCACATTCCCGTTCGTAACCGTGAGTCCCTTCCTGGGTTCGGTGAGGCTACTACTGTCTTGTTCTTTCACTCTCTTTCTTGTTTTTATACTCCATAGGTGAGTGAAATCATTTGACATTTTTTGTTTTCTGCGTGGCTTATTTCACTGAGCATAATACCCTCTAGCTCCATCCATGTTGTTGTAAATGGTAGGATTGGTTTCCTTCCTCTGGCTGAATAATATTCCACTGTTCATCTACTGATGGACACTTACCTTGGCTATTGTGTATAGTGCTGTGATAAACATAGGGGTGCAAATGTCTCTTCTAAACTGGTCTGCTGTATTCTATTATTTATTTTTTATGTATGTATTCATGTATGTACTTCCTTACTTATTGTTTATTTATCATTAGTCTACAACTACATGAGTAACATTATGTTTACTTGACCCTCCCCATCACTAATTTATGAAAGTAAGGGACTAGGAAGGCTGGTTGGGAAGGGAGGCAGAAGGGTGTACAGGGGGCATTACGACCAGCTCACGTTATGTGTGGGGAGGTCCCACGGGAAAGTCAGTATAGTACAGAGAGTTTAAGTAGTGATTCTGTAGCATCTTGCTAAGCTGATGGACACTGACTGTAATGGAGTATGTTGCGTGGACTTGATCTGGGGAGTGTAGTAACCATCATGTAGCTCATATAATTGTAGATTTTTAAAACTGGGCTGGTGCTTTACTCCTTCCTTCCTTCCTTCCTTCCTTCCTTCCTTCCTCCCTCCATCCCTCCTTCCTTCCTTCCTTCCTTCCTTCCCTCTCATGTATGTATTTATTTAGTCATGTATTCATTCATCTGTCTTTCTATCTATGTATCTATCTATTTATCCATCTATCTATCTATCCATCTACTTTTTAGTCTCTCTATCATTCTATCTAACTTTCTTTCTGTCTTCCTTTATATGTATTTATTTATTTATTTATGCATTCATTCATTTATCTGTCTTTCCATCTATCTAACTACCTATCTATCTGTCATTATTATACAATTGCATGAGTAACATTATATTTACTTGACTCCCCCGATCACGAAGATTCCCGGAAGATACCCCATTGCAGTCACTGTCCATGAGCATAAAAAGATACTGTGGAATCACTAGTTGTCTTCTCTGTGTTGTACAGCCCTCCCTGTGACCCCGCTCCCACATTATACGTGCTAATCGTAATGCACGCTTTCTTTCCCTCTCCCATTATCCCTCCATTCTCAACTATCCACCACATTCCCTTGCCCTTTGGTAACTGTCAGTGTCTTCTTGGGTTCTGTGAATCTAGTGCCGTTTTGTTCATGCAGTTTCTCTTGGATTTCCTTTTCCAAAGGTTGTTGAAATCATTTCATACTTGTCTTTCTCCACTGGGTTTATTTCACTGTGCATAATACCCTCTAGCTCCATCCATGTTGTTGCAAGTGATGGGATTTCTGTTCTTCATAGGGCCTAATAATATTCCACTGCTCATCTTCTGATGGACAGTTAGCTTGGCTATTGTGAATAGTGCTGTGATAGACATAGGGGCGCACATGTCTTTTGAAAACTGGGCTGCTGCATTCTATCATTTATTTATTTATTTACTTGTCATTAATCTCCAATTACATGGGTAACATTATGTTTACTAGACTCCCCCCATCACCAATTTTCCAAAGGTAAGCGTCTAGGAAGGCTGGTTGGGAAGGGAAGCAGAAGGGTGGAAAGGGGGACTTAAGATTAGCTGCCATAATGTGGGAGGGGTTCCACGTGGAAGTCAGTGTAATACAGAGAAGTCAAGTAGTGATTCTATAGAATCGTACTATGCTGACGGATAGTGACTCTAATAGGGTATGCGGTAGGGAGGGAACTTGATGATCTGGGGAGTCTACTAACTCTAATATTGCTCATATAATTGTTGATTAATGAGAGTGAAAAGAAACCCGCGGATTCCTGACTAGATAACGATGAAAGCCAGGAAAAATAAAAAAGGGAGGCGAGGGTTGCAGCAGGGTGAGCTCCCAGCGGGCGTCGCGCCTGTCCCTGCAAGCTGCTGAGCTCTCTCGGTTGGTCCGCAGGGGCTCCCCGGCCTCCCCCATCAGGCACCGCGCCGCGGTGACCCCGGGGTCATTTTGCCAAGGCACCTGCGCGGCGGCCCCGGCGGCGCCCGGTACCCTGAGGCCGCTTGTCTGCTGAGCCGCTTCCGCCAGGGCCCGCCGCCGCCACCGGGGCCCGCCTCCGAGGCGACCTCGAGGAACCTCCGGGCTGGGGACCAGAGGGTGCGGGTGTGGGCGCGGGCACGGGCTCGGGAGGCGCTCGAGTGTAGGCCTCCTGCCTGGCCTCCTCACACGAACGCTCCTCCCTCCCCAGGAAGCAGCGAACCGCCGCCGCCGCCCAAGTTCCCTGAAGGCCTCCTCCTGGCGGAAGGGTGCAGCCAGCCAGGCGGCCCTGTGAGAGCGGCCGCTGACAGCTCCCCGCGCCCGGCGCGCCCGCCCCTCGCCACCTCCTGGCTCCGCCCCGCGGCGCCTTCGGCCCCGCCCATGCCCAACGCCCCTGCCCACCGCCCGAACGGCGCGCCTGCAACTGTCGGTTTGTTTTTGCATAAGGTTTTTTACACAACATGTCTGTGAGATTCTATCATCTTGTATTGGTGATTCAGTCCTTTCTATTGATGAGTAGTACTTCTTTCTATGAATAAACCACAGATGTTTTAAGAAGCCTGTTTTTAGTTTGGCCTACTATGAATATAGTCTCTGAGAAGGTTTGTGTATAGGTCTTTTTGTAAGCATAAGCACCCATTTTCATTTGAGTAAAAGCCTACAAGTGGAATTGCAGGGCCATAAGGTCAGTATGTTTTTAAGTTTATCCAAACTGCCAGATCTTTTCCCCAAAATGGTATACCATTTTACATGCCCACCAGATTGATCAACAGTTGAGGTCTGGCAGTGTCAGTTTTTGTTCTTTTGAATCATTCTAACATAATTGGGATGTCACACTGTTATTTTAATTTGCTTTTCTTTGATGACTACTGTTGCTGAATATTTTTCCATGGACTCTTTGGCCATTTGTATCTCTTCTTTTATGAAACGTCTCCACTTTTCTGCATTCCTTAATTCAATTTATCATTTTTTTTATATTTTGGTATCATTAATCTACAATTACATGGAGGACATTATGTTTACTAGGCTCCCCCCTTCACCAAGATCTCCCCACATACCCCTTCACAGTCACTGTCCATCAGCATAGTAAGATGCTGTAAGATCACTACTTGTCTTCTCTGTGATGTACAGGCCTCTCTGGGACCCCCCTCCCACATTATACGTGCTAATCGCAATGCACGCTTTCTTTCCCTCTCCCCTTATCCGTCCAGTCCCAGCTATCCACACCGGTCTCTTTCCGTTTGGTAAATGTTAGTCCATTCTTGGCTTCTATGAATCTGGTGCTGCTTTGCTCACTCAGTTTCTCTTGCTTCTCCTTCTGAGAGGTTAGTGATATCATTTGATACCTGTCTTTCTGCGCCTGGGTTATTTCACTGTGCATATTACCCTCTAGCTCCATCCATGTTGTTGTAAATGGTAGGATTTCTTGTTTTGTTTTGGCCGAATAAAATTGCACTTTTCATCTTCTGTTGGACACTTAGCTTGGTTATTATAAATAGTGGTGTGTTAAACATAGGGGTGCACATGTCTGTTTTAAACTGGACTGGTGCATTTTATTATTTATTTTTTTATGTATGTATGTATGTATTCATTTATGTTCTTGCTTATTTATTATTTACTCATTTGTCATTAGTCAACAACTACATGAGTAACATTATGTTTAGTAGACACCATCCATCACCAATTTACCAAAGCTTAAGGGACTAGAAAGACTGGTTGTGAAGGGAGGGAGAAGGGTGAACAGGGGGCATTATGATTAGCTCACATAGTGTGTGGGTACCTCGCGTGCAGAAGTCTGTATAGTACAGAGAGTTCAAATAGTAATTCTATAGCATCTTACTATGCTGACGGACAGTGACTGTAATGTGGTATGTTTGGTGGACTTTATCTGGGGCATGTAGTAACCTTAATGTAGCTCCTGTTATTGTGGATTGGCTGTTGTTAATAGTGCTGTGGTAAACACAGGGGTTTGTGTGTCTTTTTTCAGCTGGGCTTCTGCTTTCTTTCTTTATGTATGTGTTCATGTACATATATATTTATTTATTCATGCATTAATTCATTTCTTCTCTATATCTATTAATCTATCTTCCTGTCTATCTTTCTGTCATTAATACACAATTACATGAGTAACATTATGTTTATTAGACTCCCCCCATCATGAAGATTCCCCCACATGCCCCTTTGCAGTCACTGTCCATGAGCATAGTAAGACACTGTAGAAACACTACTTGTCTTCTCTGTGTTGTACAGCCCTCCCTGTGACCCCCCCTCCCACATTATACATGCTAATCGTAAAGCACACTTTCTTTCCCTCTCCCTTTATCCCTTCTTTCCCAACTATCCACCCCGGTCTCTTTCCCTTTGGTAACTTGTAGTCCATTCCTGGTTTCTGTGAGACTGCTCATGTTTTCTCCTTCAGTTTTTTCTTTGTTCTGATACTCCCATCACGAGTGAAATCATTATTTATATGGTGAATAATATTCCCTGTTCAAATTGTGATGCAGCTCCCCACGGCTGGGCAGTGCCCGCCATGGGGGTGGAGTTTGCAAGAGCAGCACTGTTGTCTGGAAATTCCATGATGTCACAGTGGTGCCTCTTTCCTAGAGACAGAATGTGTATGCTTAGAGGAGCAGCTGTGATTCTGGTGAGGTGGACACTGACCAACTTGACAGCATCAGGTAAAATTGGAATCCAGACCCAAGGTACTGTGTGTTTCCTTTTATTTTGGTGTCAGTACTAAACAGTTCCATGAGCAGCATTATGGTTGTTAGACTACCCCCATTACCAAGTCCCCCCCACACATAGCCCTTAAGAGTCAATGTCCATCAGCCCAGGAATATGCTGTAGAAGTGCTACTGATCTTTGCTGTGTTATACTCCCTTGACCATACCTGCCGCCTGCCCACATTATGTGTGCTACTCGTAATGCCCCATTTTCCCTCTCTTCTCTCCTTTCCAAACCATCCTCCTCAGTCACATTCCCGTTCGTAACCGTGAGTCCCTTCCTGGGTTCGGTGAGGCTACTACTGTCTTGTTCTTTCACTCTCTTTCTTGTTTTTATACTCCATAGGTGAGTGAAATCATTTGACATTTTTTGTTTTCTGCGTGGCTTATTTCACTGAGCATAATACCCTCTAGCTCCATCCATGTTGTTGTAAATGGTAGGATTGGTTTCCTTCCTCTGGCTGAATAATATTCCACTGTTCATCTACTGATGGACACTTACCTTGGCTATTGTGTATAGTGCTGTGATAAACATAGGGGTGCAAATGTCTCTTCTAAACTGGTCTGCTGTATTCTATTATTTATTTTTTATGTATGTATTCATGTATGTACTTCCTTACTTATTGTTTATTTATCATTAGTCTACAACTACATGAGTAACATTATGTTTACTTGACCCTCCCCATCACTAATTTATGAAAGTAAGGGACTAGGAAGGCTGGTTGGGAAGGGAGGCAGAAGGGTGTACAGGGGGCATTACGACCAGCTCACGTTATGTGTGGGGAGGTCCCACGGGAAAGTCAGTATAGTACAGAGAGTTTAAGTAGTGATTCTGTAGCATCTTGCTAAGCTGATGGACACTGACTGTAATGGAGTATGTTGCGTGGACTTGATCTGGGGAGTGTAGTAACCATCATGTAGCTCATATAATTGTAGATTTTTAAAACTGGGCTGGTGCTTTACTCCTTCCTTCCTTCCTTCCTTCCTTCCTTCCTTCCTCCCTCCATCCCTCCTTCCTTCCTTCCTTCCTTCCTTCCCTCTCATGTATGTATTTATTTAGTCATGTATTCATTCATCTGTCTTTCTATCTATGTATCTATCTATTTATCCATCTATCTATCTATCCATCTACTTTTTAGTCTCTCTATCATTCTATCTAACTTTCTTTCTGTCTTCCTTTATATGTATTTATTTATTTATTTATGCATTCATTCATTTATCTGTCTTTCCATCTATCTAACTACCTATCTATCTGTCATTATTATACAATTGCATGAGTAACATTATATTTACTTGACTCCCCCGATCACGAAGATTCCCGGAAGATACCCCATTGCAGTCACTGTCCATGAGCATAAAAAGATACTGTGGAATCACTAGTTGTCTTCTCTGTGTTGTACAGCCCTCCCTGTGACCCCGCTCCCACATTATACGTGCTAATCGTAATGCACGCTTTCTTTCCCTCTCCCATTATCCCTCCATTCTCAACTATCCACCACATTCCCTTGCCCTTTGGTAACTGTCAGTGTCTTCTTGGGTTCTGTGAATCTAGTGCCGTTTTGTTCATGCAGTTTCTCTTGGATTTCCTTTTCCAAAGGTTGTTGAAATCATTTCATACTTGTCTTTCTCCACTGGGTTTATTTCACTGTGCATAATACCCTCTAGCTCCATCCATGTTGTTGCAAGTGATGGGATTTCTGTTCTTCATAGGGCCTAATAATATTCCACTGCTCATCTTCTGATGGACAGTTAGCTTGGCTATTGTGAATAGTGCTGTGATAGACATAGGGGCGCACATGTCTTTTGAAAACTGGGCTGCTGCATTCTATCATTTATTTATTTATTTACTTGTCATTAATCTCCAATTACATGGGTAACATTATGTTTACTAGACTCCCCCCATCACCAATTTTCCAAAGGTAAGCGTCTAGGAAGGCTGGTTGGGAAGGGAAGCAGAAGGGTGGAAAGGGGGACTTAAGATTAGCTGCCATAATGTGGGAGGGGTTCCACGTGGAAGTCAGTGTAATACAGAGAAGTCAAGTAGTGATTCTATAGAATCGTACTATGCTGACGGATAGTGACTCTAATAGGGTATGCGGTAGGGAGGGAACTTGATGATCTGGGGAGTCTACTAACTCTAATATTGCTCATATAATTGTTGATTAATGAGAGTGAAAAGAAACCCGCGGATTCCTGACTAGATAACGATGAAAGCCAGGAAAAATAAAAAAGGGAGGCGAGGGTTGCAGCAGGGTGAGCTCCCAGCGGGCGTCCCGCCTGTCCCTGCAAGCTGCTGAGCTCTCTCGGTTGGTCCGCAGGGGCTCCCCGGCCTCCCCCATCAGGCACCGCGCCGCGGTGACCCCGGGGTCATTTTGCCAAGGCACCTGCGCGGCGGCCCCGGCGGCGCCCGGTACCCTGAGGCCGCTTGTCTGCTGAGCCGCTTCCGCCAGGGCCCGCCGCCGCCACCGGGGCCCGCCTCCGAGGCGACCTCGAGGAACCTCCGGGCTGGGGACCAGCGGGTGCGGGTGTGGGCGCGGGCACGGGCTCGGGAGGCGCTCGAGTGTAGGCCTCCTGCCTGGCCTCGCTCACACGAACGCTCCTCCCTCCCCAGGAAGCAGCGAACCGCCGCCGCCGCCCAAGTTCCCTGAAGGCCTCCTCCTGGCGGAAGGGTGCAGCCAGCGAGGCGGCCCTGTGAGAGCGGCCGCTGACAGCTCCCCGCGCCCGGCGCGCCCGCCCCTCGCCACCTCCTGGCTCCGCCCCGCGGCGCCGTCGGCCCCGCCCATGCCCAACGCCCCTGCCCACCGCCCGACCGGCGCGCCTGCAATTGTCGGTTTGTTTTTGCATAAGGTTTTTTACACAACATGTCTGTGAGATTCTATCATCTTGTATTGGTGATTCAGTCCTTTCTATTGATGAGTAGTACTTCTTTCTATGAATAAACCACAGATGTTTTAAGAAGCCTGTTTTTAGTTTGGCCTACTATGAATATAGTCTCTGAGAAGGTTTGTGTATAGGTCTTTTTGTAAGCATAAGCACCCATTTTCATTTGAGTAAAAGCCTACAAGTGGAATTGCAGGGCCATAAGGTCAGTATGTTTTTAAGTTTATCCAAACTGCCAGATCTTTTCCCCAAAATGGTATACCATTTTACATGCCCACCAGATTGATCAACAGTTGAGGTCTGGCAGTGTCAGTTTTTGTTCTTTTGAATCATTCTAACATAATTGGGATGTCACACTGTTATTTTAATTTGCTTTTCTTTGATGACTACTGTTGCTGAATATTTTTCCATGGACTCTTTGGCCATTTGTATCTCTTCTTTTATGAAACGTCTCCACTTTTCTGCATTCCTTAATTCAATTTATCATTTTTTTAATATTTTGGTATCATTAATCTACAATTACATGGAGGACATTATGTTTACTAGGCTCCCCCCTTCACCAAGATCTCCCCACATACCCCTTCACAGTCACTGTCCATCAGCATAGTAAGATGCTGTAAGATCACTACTTGTCTTCTCTGTGATGTACAGGCCTCTCTGGGACCCCCCTCCCACATTATACGTGCTAATCGCAATGCACGCTTTCTTTCCCTCTCCCCTTATCCGTCCAGTCCCAGCTATCCACACCGGTCTCTTTCCCTTTGGTACATGTTAGTCCATTCTTGGCTTCTATGAATCTGGTGCTGCTTTGCTCACTCAGTTTCTCTTGCTTCTCCTTCTGAGAGGTTAGTGATATCATTTGATACCTGTCTTTCTGCGCCTGGGTTATTTCTCTGTGCATATTACCCTCTAGCTCCATCCATGTTGTTGTAAATGGTAGGATTTCTTGTTTTGTTTTGGCTGAATAAAATTGCACTTTTCATCTTCTGTTGGACACTTAGCTTGGTTATTATAAATAGTGGTGTGTTAAACATAGGGGTGCACATGTCTGTTTTAAACTGGACTGCTGCATTTTATTATTTATTTTTTTATGTATGTATGTATGTATTCATTTATATTCTTGCTTATTTATTATTTACTCATTTGTCATTAGTCAACAACTACATGAGTAACATTATGTTTAGTAGACACCATCCATCACCAATTTACCAAAGCTTAAGGGACTAGAAAGACTGGTTGTGAAGGGAGGGAGAAGGGTGAACAGGGGGCATTATGATTAGCTCACATAGTGTGTGGGTACCTCCCGTGCGGAAGTCTGTCTAGTACAGAGAGTTCAAATAGTAATTCTATAGCATCTTACTATGCTGACGGACAGTGACTGTAATGTGGTATGTTTGGTGGACTTTATCTGGGGCATGTAGTAACCTTAATGTAGCTCCTGTTATTGTGGATTGGCTGTTGTTAATAGTGCTGTGGTAAACACAGGGGTTTGTGTGTCTTTTTTCAGCTGGGCTTCTGCTTTCTTTCTTTATGTATGTGTTCATGTACATATATATTTATTTATTCATGCATTAATTCATTTCTTCTCTATCTATATCTATTAATCTATCTTCCTGTCTATCTTTCTGTCATTAATACACAATTACATGAGTAACATTATGTTTATTAGACTCCCCCCATCATGAAGATTTCCCCCACATGCCCCTTTGCAGTCACTGTCCATGAGCATAGTAAGACACTGTAGAAACACTACTTGTCTTCTCTGTGTTGTACAGCCCTCCCTGTGACCCCCCCTCCCACATTATACATGCTAATCGTAAAGCACACTTTCTTTCCCTCTCCCTTTATCCCTTCTTTCCCAACTATCCACCCCGGTCTCTTTCCCTTTGGTAACTTGTAGTCCATTCCTGGTTTCTGTGAGACTGCTCATGTTTTCTCCTTCAGTTTTTTCTTTGTTCTGATACTCCCATCACGAGTGAAATCATTATTTATATGGTGAATAATATTCCCTGTTCAAATTGTGATGCAGCTCCCCACGGCTGGGCAGTGCCCGCCATGGGGGTGGAGTTTGCAAGAGCAGCACTGTTGTCTGGAAATTCCATGATGTCACAGTGGTGCCTCTTTCCTAGAGACAGAATGTGTATGCTTAGAGGAGCAGCTGTGATTCTGGTGAGGTGGACACTGACCAACTTGACAGCATCAGGTAAAATTGGAATCCAGACCCAAGGTACTGTGTGTTTCCTTTTATTTTGGTGTCAGTACTAAACAGTTCCATGAGCAGCATTATGGTTGTTAGACTACCCCCATTACCAAGTCCCCCCCACACATAGCCCTTAAGAGTCAATGTCCATCAGCCCAGGAATATGCTGTAGAAGTGCTACTGATCTTTGCTGTGTTATACTCCCTTGACCATACCTGCCGCCTGCCCACATTATGTGTGCTACTCGTAATGCCCCATTTTCCCTCTCTTCTCTCCTTTCCAAACCATCCTCCTCAGTCACATTCCCGTTCGTAACCGTGAGTCCCTTCCTGGGTTCGGTGAGGCTACTACTGTCTTGTTCTTTCACTCTCTTTCTTGTTTTTATACTCCATAGGTGAGTGAAATCATTTGACATTTTTTGTTTTCTGCGTGGCTTATTTCACTGAGCATAATACCCTCTAGCTCCATCCATGTTGTTGTAAATGGTAGGATTGGTTTCCTTCCTCTGGCTGAATAATATTCCACTGTTCATCTACTGATGGACACTTACCTTGGCTATTGTGTATAGTGCTGTGATAAACATAGGGGTGCAAATGTCTCTTCTAAACTGGTCTGCTGTATTCTATTATTTATTTTTTATGTATGTATTCATGTATGTACTTCCTTACTTATTGTTTATTTATCATTAGTCTACAACTACATGAGTAACATTATGTTTACTTGACCCTCCCCATCACTAATTTATGAAAGTAAGGGACTAGGAAGGCTGGTTGGGAAGGGAGGCAGAAGGGTGTACAGGGGGCATTACGACCAGCTCACGTTATGTGTGGGGAGGTCCCACGGGAAAGTCAGTATAGTACAGAGAGTTTAAGTAGTGATTCTGTAGCATCTTGCTAAGCTGATGGACACTGACTGTAATGGAGTATGTTGCGTGGACTTGATCTGGGGAGTGTAGTAACCATCATGTAGCTCATATAATTGTAGATTTTTAAAACTGGGCTGGTGCTTTACTCCTTCCTTCCTTCCTTCCTTCCTTCCTTCCTTCCTCCCTCCATCCCTCCTTCCTTCCTTCCTTCCTTCCTTCCCTCTCATGTATGTATTTATTTAGTCATGTATTCATTCATCTGTCTTTCTATCTATGTATCTATCTATTTATCCATCTATCTATCTATCCATCTACTTTTTAGTCTCTCTATCATTCTATCTAACTTTCTTTCTGTCTTCCTTTATATGTATTTATTTATTTATTTATGCATTCATTCATTTATCTGTCTTTCCATCTATCTAACTACCTATCTATCTGTCATTATTATACAATTGCATGAGTAACATTATATTTACTTGACTCCCCCGATCACGAAGATTCCCGGAAGATACCCCATTGCAGTCACTGTCCATGAGCATAAAAAGATACTGTGGAATCACTAGTTGTCTTCTCTGTGTTGTACAGCCCTCCCTGTGACCCCGCTCCCACATTATACGTGCTAATCGTAATGCACGCTTTCTTTCCCTCTCCCATTATCCCTCCATTCTCAACTATCCACCACATTCCCTTGCCCTTTGGTAACTGTCAGTGTCTTCTTGGGTTCTGTGAATCTAGTGCCGTTTTGTTCATGCAGTTTCTCTTGGATTTCCTTTTCCAAAGGTTGTTGAAATCATTTCATACTTGTCTTTCTCCACTGGGTTTATTTCACTGTGCATAATACCCTCTAGCTCCATCCATGTTGTTGCAAGTGATGGGATTTCTGTTCTTCATAGGGCCTAATAATATTCCACTGCTCATCTTCTGATGGACAGTTAGCTTGGCTATTGTGAATAGTGCTGTGATAGACATAGGGGCGCACATGTCTTTTGAAAACTGGGCTGCTGCATTCTATCATTTATTTATTTATTTACTTGTCATTAATCTCCAATTACATGGGTAACATTATGTTTACTAGACTCCCCCCATCACCAATTTTCCAAAGGTAAGCGTCTAGGAAGGCTGGTTGGGAAGGGAAGCAGAAGGGTGGAAAGGGGGACTTAAGATTAGCTGCCATAATGTGGGAGGGGTTCCACGTGGAAGTCAGTGTAATACAGAGAAGTCAAGTAGTGATTCTATAGAATCGTACTATGCTGACGGATAGTGACTCTAATAGGGTATGCGGTAGGGAGGGAACTTGATGATCTGGGGAGTCTACTAACTCTAATATTGCTCATATAATTGTTGATTAATGAGAGTGAAAAGAAACCCGCGGATTCCTGACTAGATAACGATGAAAGCCAGGAAAAATAAAAAAGGGAGGCGAGGGTTGCAGCAGGGTGAGCTCCCAGCGGGCGTCCCGCCTGTCCCTGCAAGCTGCTGAGCTCTCTCGGTTGGTCCGCAGGGGCTCCCCGGCCTCCCCCATCAGGCACCGCGCCGCGGTGACCCCGGGGTCATTTTGCCAAGGCACCTGCGCGGCGGCCCCGGCGGCGCCCGGTACCCTGAGGCCGCTTGTCTGCTGAGCCGCTTCCGCCAGGGCCCGCCGCCGCCACCGGGGCCCGCCTCCGAGGCGACCTCGAGGAACCTCCGGGCTGGGGACCAGCGGGTGCGGGTGTGGGCGCGGGCACGGGCTCGGGAGGCGCTCGAGTGTAGGCCTCCTGCCTGGCCTCGCTCACACGAACGCTCCTCCCTCCCCAGGAAGCAGCGAACCGCCGCCGCCGCCCAAGTTCCCTGAAGGCCTCCTCCTGGCGGAAGGGTGCAGCCAGCGAGGCGGCCCTGTGAGAGCGGCCGCTGACAGCTCCCCGCGCCCGGCGCGCCCGCCCCTCGCCACCTCCTGGCTCCGCCCCGCGGCGCCGTCGGCCCCGCCCATGCCCAACGCCCCTGCCCACCGCCCGACCGGCGCGCCTGCAATTGTCGGTTTGTTTTTGCATAAGGTTTTTTACACAACATGTCTGTGAGATTCTATCATCTTGTATTGGTGATTCAGTCCTTTCTATTGATGAGTAGTACTTCTTTCTATGAATAAACCACAGATGTTTTAAGAAGCCTGTTTTTAGTTTGGCCTACTATGAATATAGTCTCTGAGAAGGTTTGTGTATAGGTCTTTTTGTAAGCATAAGCACCCATTTTCATTTGAGTAAAAGCCTACAAGTGGAATTGCAGGGCCATAAGGTCAGTATGTTTTTAAGTTTATCCAAACTGCCAGATCTTTTCCCCAAAATGGTATACCATTTTACATGCCCACCAGATTGATCAACAGTTGAGGTCTGGCAGTGTCAGTTTTTGTTCTTTTGAATCATTCTAACATAATTGGGATGTCACACTGTTATTTTAATTTGCTTTTCTTTGATGACTACTGTTGCTGAATATTTTTCCATGGACTCTTTGGCCATTTGTATCTCTTCTTTTATGAAACGTCTCCACTTTTCTGCATTCCTTAATTCAATTTATCATTTTTTTAATATTTTGGTATCATTAATCTACAATTACATGGAGGACATTATGTTTACTAGGCTCCCCCCTTCACCAAGATCTCCCCACATACCCCTTCACAGTCACTGTCCATCAGCATAGTAAGATGCTGTAAGATCACTACTTGTCTTCTCTGTGATGTACAGGCCTCTCTGGGACCCCCCTCCCACATTATACGTGCTAATCGCAATGCACGCTTTCTTTCCCTCTCCCCTTATCCGTCCAGTCCCAGCTATCCACACCGGTCTCTTTCCCTTTGGTACATGTTAGTCCATTCTTGGCTTCTATGAATCTGGTGCTGCTTTGCTCACTCAGTTTCTCTTGCTTCTCCTTCTGAGAGGTTAGTGATATCATTTGATACCTGTCTTTCTGCGCCTGGGTTATTTCTCTGTGCATATTACCCTCTAGCTCCATCCATGTTGTTGTAAATGGTAGGATTTCTTGTTTTGTTTTGGCTGAATAAAATTGCACTTTTCATCTTCTGTTGGACACTTAGCTTGGTTATTATAAATAGTGGTGTGTTAAACATAGGGGTGCACATGTCTGTTTTAAACTGGACTGCTGCATTTTATTATTTATTTTTTTATGTATGTATGTATGTATTCATTTATATTCTTGCTTATTTATTATTTACTCATTTGTCATTAGTCAACAACTACATGAGTAACATTATGTTTAGTAGACACCATCCATCACCAATTTACCAAAGCTTAAGGGACTAGAAAGACTGGTTGTGAAGGGAGGGAGAAGGGTGAACAGGGGGCATTATGATTAGCTCACATAGTGTGTGGGTACCTCCCGTGCGGAAGTCTGTCTAGTACAGAGAGTTCAAATAGTAATTCTATAGCATCTTACTATGCTGACGGACAGTGACTGTAATGTGGTATGTTTGGTGGACTTTATCTGGGGCATGTAGTAACCTTAATGTAGCTCCTGTTATTGTGGATTGGCTGTTGTTAATAGTGCTGTGGTAAACACAGGGGTTTGTGTGTCTTTTTTCAGCTGGGCTTCTGCTTTCTTTCTTTATGTATGTGTTCATGTACATATATATTTATTTATTCATGCATTAATTCATTTCTTCTCTATCTATATCTATTAATCTATCTTCCTGTCTATCTTTCTGTCATTAATACACAATTACATGAGTAACATTATGTTTATTAGACTCCCCCCATCATGAAGATTTCCCCCACATGCCCCTTTGCAGTCACTGTCCATGAGCATAGTAAGACACTGTAGAAACACTACTTGTCTTCTCTGTGTTGTACAGCCCTCCCTGTGACCCCCCCTCCCACATTATACATGCTAATCGTAAAGCACACTTTCTTTCCCTCTCCCTTTATCCCTTCTTTCCCAACTATCCACCCCGGTCTCTTTCCCTTTGGTAACTTGTAGTCCATTCCTGGTTTCTGTGAGACTGCTCATGTTTTCTCCTTCAGTTTTTTCTTTGTTCTGATACTCCCATCACGAGTGAAATCATTATTTATATGGTGAATAATATTCCCTGTTCAAATTGTGATGCAGCTCCCCACGGCTGGGCAGTGCCCGCCATGGGGGTGGAGTTTGCAAGAGCAGCACTGTTGTCTGGAAATTCCATGATGTCACAGTGGTGCCTCTTTCCTAGAGACAGAATGTGTATGCTTAGAGGAGCAGCTGTGATTCTGGTGAGGTGGACACTGACCAACTTGACAGCATCAGGTAAAATTGGAATCCAGACCCAAGGTACTGTGTGTTTCCTTTTATTTTGGTGTCAGTACTAAACAGTTCCATGAGCAGCATTATGGTTGTTAGACTACCCCCATTACCAAGTCCCCCCCACACATAGCCCTTAAGAGTCAATGTCCATCAGCCCAGGAATATGCTGTAGAAGTGCTACTGATCTTTGCTGTGTTATACTCCCTTGACCATACCTGCCGCCTGCCCACATTATGTGTGCTACTCGTAATGCCCCATTTTCCCTCTCTTCTCTCCTTTCCAAACCATCCTCCTCAGTCACATTCCCGTTCGTAACCGTGAGTCCCTTCCTGGGTTCGGTGAGGCTACTACTGTCTTGTTCTTTCACTCTCTTTCTTGTTTTTATACTCCATAGGTGAGTGAAATCATTTGACATTTTTTGTTTTCTGCGTGGCTTATTTCACTGAGCATAATACCCTCTAGCTCCATCCATGTTGTTGTAAATGGTAGGATTGGTTTCCTTCCTCTGGCTGAATAATATTCCACTGTTCATCTACTGATGGACACTTACCTTGGCTATTGTGTATAGTGCTGTGATAAACATAGGGGTGCAAATGTCTCTTCTAAACTGGTCTGCTGTATTCTATTATTTATTTTTTATGTATGTATTCATGTATGTACTTCCTTACTTATTGTTTATTTATCATTAGTCTACAACTACATGAGTAACATTATGTTTACTTGACCCTCCCCATCACTAATTTATGAAAGTAAGGGACTAGGAAGGCTGGTTGGGAAGGGAGGCAGAAGGGTGTACAGGGGGCATTACGACCAGCTCACGTTATGTGTGGGGAGGTCCCACGGGAAAGTCAGTATAGTACAGAGAGTTTAAGTAGTGATTCTGTAGCATCTTGCTAAGCTGATGGACACTGACTGTAATGGAGTATGTTGCGTGGACTTGATCTGGGGAGTGTAGTAACCATCATGTAGCTCATATAATTGTAGATTTTTAAAACTGGGCTGGTGCTTTACTCCTTCCTTCCTTCCTTCCTTCCTTCCTTCCTTCCTCCCTCCATCCCTCCTTCCTTCCTTCCTTCCTTCCTTCCCTCTCATGTATGTATTTATTTAGTCATGTATTCATTCATCTGTCTTTCTATCTATGTATCTATCTATTTATCCATCTATCTATCTATCCATCTACTTTTTAGTCTCTCTATCATTCTATCTAACTTTCTTTCTGTCTTCCTTTATATGTATTTATTTATTTATTTATGCATTCATTCATTTATCTGTCTTTCCATCTATCTAACTACCTATCTATCTGTCATTATTATACAATTGCATGAGTAACATTATATTTACTTGACTCCCCCGATCACGAAGATTCCCGGAAGATACCCCATTGCAGTCACTGTCCATGAGCATAAAAAGATACTGTGGAATCACTAGTTGTCTTCTCTGTGTTGTACAGCCCTCCCTGTGACCCCGCTCCCACATTATACGTGCTAATCGTAATGCACGCTTTCTTTCCCTCTCCCATTATCCCTCCATTCTCAACTATCCACCACATTCCCTTGCCCTTTGGTAACTGTCAGTGTCTTCTTGGGTTCTGTGAATCTAGTGCCGTTTTGTTCATGCAGTTTCTCTTGGATTTCCTTTTCCAAAGGTTGTTGAAATCATTTCATACTTGTCTTTCTCCACTGGGTTTATTTCACTGTGCATAATACCCTCTAGCTCCATCCATGTTGTTGCAAGTGATGGGATTTCTGTTCTTCATAGGGCCTAATAATATTCCACTGCTCATCTTCTGATGGACAGTTAGCTTGGCTATTGTGAATAGTGCTGTGATAGACATAGGGGCGCACATGTCTTTTGAAAACTGGGCTGCTGCATTCTATCATTTATTTATTTATTTACTTGTCATTAATCTCCAATTACATGGGTAACATTATGTTTACTAGACTCCCCCCATCACCAATTTTCCAAAGGTAAGCGTCTAGGAAGGCTGGTTGGGAAGGGAAGCAGAAGGGTGGAAAGGGGGACTTAAGATTAGCTGCCATAATGTGGGAGGGGTTCCACGTGGAAGTCAGTGTAATACAGAGAAGTCAAGTAGTGATTCTATAGAATCGTACTATGCTGACGGATAGTGACTCTAATAGGGTATGCGGTAGGGAGGGAACTTGATGATCTGGGGAGTCTACTAACTCTAATATTGCTCATATAATTGTTGATTAATGAGAGTGAAAAGAAACCCGCGGATTCCTGACTAGATAACGATGAAAGCCAGGAAAAATAAAAAAGGGAGGCGAGGGTTGCAGCAGGGTGAGCTCCCAGCGGGCGTCCCGCCTGTCCCTGCAAGCTGCTGAGCTCTCTCGGTTGGTCCGCAGGGGCTCCCCGGCCTCCCCCATCAGGCACCGCGCCGCGGTGACCCCGGGGTCATTTTGCCAAGGCACCTGCGCGGCGGCCCCGGCGGCGCCCGGTACCCTGAGGCCGCTTGTCTGCTGAGCCGCTTCCGCCAGGGCCCGCCGCCGCCACCGGGGCCCGCCTCCGAGGCGACCTCGAGGAACCTCCGGGCTGGGGACCAGCGGGTGCGGGTGTGGGCGCGGGCACGGGCTCGGGAGGCGCTCGAGTGTAGGCCTCCTGCCTGGCCTCGCTCACACGAACGCTCCTCCCTCCCCAGGAAGCAGCGAACCGCCGCCGCCGCCCAAGTTCCCTGAAGGCCTCCTCCTGGCGGAAGGGTGCAGCCAGCGAGGCGGCCCTGTGAGAGCGGCCGCTGACAGCTCCCCGCGCCCGGCGCGCCCGCCCCTCGCCACCTCCTGGCTCCGCCCCGCGGCGCCGTCGGCCCCGCCCATGCCCAACGCCCCTGCCCACCGCCCGACCGGCGCGCCTGCAATTGTCGGTTTGTTTTTGCATAAGGTTTTTTACACAACATGTCTGTGAGATTCTATCATCTTGTATTGGTGATTCAGTCCTTTCTATTGATGAGTAGTACTTCTTTCTATGAATAAACCACAGATGTTTTAAGAAGCCTGTTTTTAGTTTGGCCTACTATGAATATAGTCTCTGAGAAGGTTTGTGTATAGGTCTTTTTGTAAGCATAAGCACCCATTTTCATTTGAGTAAAAGCCTACAAGTGGAATTGCAGGGCCATAAGGTCAGTATGTTTTTAAGTTTATCCAAACTGCCAGATCTTTTCCCCAAAATGGTATACCATTTTACATGCCCACCAGATTGATCAACAGTTGAGGTCTGGCAGTGTCAGTTTTTGTTCTTTTGAATCATTCTAACATAATTGGGATGTCACACTGTTATTTTAATTTGCTTTTCTTTGATGACTACTGTTGCTGAATATTTTTCCATGGACTCTTTGGCCATTTGTATCTCTTCTTTTATGAAACGTCTCCACTTTTCTGCATTCCTTAATTCAATTTATCATTTTTTTAATATTTTGGTATCATTAATCTACAATTACATGGAGGACATTATGTTTACTAGGCTCCCCCCTTCACCAAGATCTCCCCACATACCCCTTCACAGTCACTGTCCATCAGCATAGTAAGATGCTGTAAGATCACTACTTGTCTTCTCTGTGATGTACAGGCCTCTCTGGGACCCCCCTCCCACATTATACGTGCTAATCGCAATGCACGCTTTCTTTCCCTCTCCCCTTATCCGTCCAGTCCCAGCTATCCACACCGGTCTCTTTCCCTTTGGTACATGTTAGTCCATTCTTGGCTTCTATGAATCTGGTGCTGCTTTGCTCACTCAGTTTCTCTTGCTTCTCCTTCTGAGAGGTTAGTGATATCATTTGATACCTGTCTTTCTGCGCCTGGGTTATTTCTCTGTGCATATTACCCTCTAGCTCCATCCATGTTGTTGTAAATGGTAGGATTTCTTGTTTTGTTTTGGCTGAATAAAATTGCACTTTTCATCTTCTGTTGGACACTTAGCTTGGTTATTATAAATAGTGGTGTGTTAAACATAGGGGTGCACATGTCTGTTTTAAACTGGACTGCTGCATTTTATTATTTATTTTTTTATGTATGTATGTATGTATTCATTTATATTCTTGCTTATTTATTATTTACTCATTTGTCATTAGTCAACAACTACATGAGTAACATTATGTTTAGTAGACACCATCCATCACCAATTTACCAAAGCTTAAGGGACTAGAAAGACTGGTTGTGAAGGGAGGGAGAAGGGTGAACAGGGGGCATTATGATTAGCTCACATAGTGTGTGGGTACCTCCCGTGCGGAAGTCTGTCTAGTACAGAGAGTTCAAATAGTAATTCTATAGCATCTTACTATGCTGACGGACAGTGACTGTAATGTGGTATGTTTGGTGGACTTTATCTGGGGCATGTAGTAACCTTAATGTAGCTCCTGTTATTGTGGATTGGCTGTTGTTAATAGTGCTGTGGTAAACACAGGGGTTTGTGTGTCTTTTTTCAGCTGGGCTTCTGCTTTCTTTCTTTATGTATGTGTTCATGTACATATATATTTATTTATTCATGCATTAATTCATTTCTTCTCTATCTATATCTATTAATCTATCTTCCTGTCTATCTTTCTGTCATTAATACACAATTACATGAGTAACATTATGTTTATTAGACTCCCCCCATCATGAAGATTTCCCCCACATGCCCCTTTGCAGTCACTGTCCATGAGCATAGTAAGACACTGTAGAAACACTACTTGTCTTCTCTGTGTTGTACAGCCCTCCCTGTGACCCCCCCTCCCACATTATACATGCTAATCGTAAAGCACACTTTCTTTCCCTCTCCCTTTATCCCTTCTTTCCCAACTATCCACCCCGGTCTCTTTCCCTTTGGTAACTTGTAGTCCATTCCTGGTTTCTGTGAGACTGCTCATGTTTTCTCCTTCAGTTTTTTCTTTGTTCTGATACTCCCATCACGAGTGAAATCATTATTTATATGGTGAATAATATTCCCTGTTCAAATTGTGATGCAGCTCCCCACGGCTGGGCAGTGCCCGCCATGGGGGTGGAGTTTGCAAGAGCAGCACTGTTGTCTGGAAATTCCATGATGTCACAGTGGTGCCTCTTTCCTAGAGACAGAATGTGTATGCTTAGAGGAGCAGCTGTGATTCTGGTGAGGTGGACACTGACCAACTTGACAGCATCAGGTAAAATTGGAATCCAGACCCAAGGTACTGTGTGTTTCCTTTTATTTTGGTGTCAGTACTAAACAGTTCCATGAGCAGCATTATGGTTGTTAGACTACCCCCATTACCAAGTCCCCCCCACACATAGCCCTTAAGAGTCAATGTCCATCAGCCCAGGAATATGCTGTAGAAGTGCTACTGATCTTTGCTGTGTTATACTCCCTTGACCATACCTGCCGCCTGCCCACATTATGTGTGCTACTCGTAATGCCCCATTTTCCCTCTCTTCTCTCCTTTCCAAACCATCCTCCTCAGTCACATTCCCGTTCGTAACCGTGAGTCCCTTCCTGGGTTCGGTGAGGCTACTACTGTCTTGTTCTTTCACTCTCTTTCTTGTTTTTATACTCCATAGGTGAGTGAAATCATTTGACATTTTTTGTTTTCTGCGTGGCTTATTTCACTGAGCATAATACCCTCTAGCTCCATCCATGTTGTTGTAAATGGTAGGATTGGTTTCCTTCCTCTGGCTGAATAATATTCCACTGTTCATCTACTGATGGACACTTACCTTGGCTATTGTGTATAGTGCTGTGATAAACATAGGGGTGCAAATGTCTCTTCTAAACTGGTCTGCTGTATTCTATTATTTATTTTTTATGTATGTATTCATGTATGTACTTCCTTACTTATTGTTTATTTATCATTAGTCTACAACTACATGAGTAACATTATGTTTACTTGACCCTCCCCATCACTAATTTATGAAAGTAAGGGACTAGGAAGGCTGGTTGGGAAGGGAGGCAGAAGGGTGTACAGGGGGCATTACGACCAGCTCACGTTATGTGTGGGGAGGTCCCACGGGAAAGTCAGTATAGTACAGAGAGTTTAAGTAGTGATTCTGTAGCATCTTGCTAAGCTGATGGACACTGACTGTAATGGAGTATGTTGCGTGGACTTGATCTGGGGAGTGTAGTAACCATCATGTAGCTCATATAATTGTAGATTTTTAAAACTGGGCTGGTGCTTTACTCCTTCCTTCCTTCCTTCCTTCCTTCCTTCCTTCCTCCCTCCATCCCTCCTTCCTTCCTTCCTTCCTTCCT
The DNA here is from genome assembly GCF_030020395.1 of Manis pentadactyla. Taxonomy (NCBI): domain Eukaryota; kingdom Metazoa; phylum Chordata; class Mammalia; order Pholidota; family Manidae; genus Manis; species Manis pentadactyla. The sequence goes on from NC_080020.1 coordinate 19,891,460, forward strand.
TCCCTCTCATGTATGTATTTATTTAGTCATGTATTCATTCATCTGTCTTTCTATCTATGTATCTATCTATTTATCCATCTATCTATCTATCCATCTACTTTTTAGTCTCTCTATCATTCTATCTAACTTTCTTTCTGTCTTCCTTTATATGTATTTATTTATTTATTTATTTATGCATTCATTCATTTATCTGTCTTTCCATCTATCTAACTACCTATCTATCTGTCATTATTATACAATTGCATGAGTAACATTATATTTACTTGACTCCCCCGATCACGAAGATTCCCGGAAGATACCCCATTGCAGTCACTGTCCATGAGCATAAAAAGATACTGTGGAATCACTAGTTGTCTTCTCTGTGTTGTACAGCCCTCCCTGTGACCCCGCTCCCACATTATACGTGCTAATCGTAATGCACGCTTTCTTTCCCTCTCCCATTATCCCTCCATTCTCAACTATCCACCACATTCCCTTGCCCTTTGGTAACTGTCAGTGTCTTCTTGGGTTCTGTGAATCTAGTGCCGTTTTGTTCATGCAGTTTCTCTTGGATTTCCTTTTCCAAAGGTTGTTGAAATCATTTCATACTTGTCTTTCTCCACTGGGTTTATTTCACTGTGCATAATACCCTCTAGCTCCATCCATGTTGTTGCAAGTGATGGGATTTCTGTTCTTCATAGGGCCTAATAATATTCCACTGCTCATCTTCTGATGGACAGTTAGCTTGGCTATTGTGAATAGTGCTGTGATAGACATAGGAGCGCACATGTCTTTTGAAAACTGCGCTGCTGCATTCTATCATTTATTTATTTATTTACTTGTCATTAATCTCCAATTACATGGGTAACATTATGTTTACTAGACTCCCCCCATCACCAATTTTCCAAAGGTAAGCGTCTAGGAAGGCTGGTTGGGAAGGGAAGCAGAAGGGTGGAAAGGGGGACTTAAGATTAGCTGCCATAATGTGGGAGGGGTTCCACGTGGAAGTCAGTGTAATACAGAGAAGTCAAGTAGTGATTCTATAGAATCGTACTATGCTGACGGATAGTGACTCTAATAGGGTATGCGGTAGGGAGGGAACTTGATGATCTGGGGAGTCTACTAACTCTAATATTGCTCATATAATTGTTGATTAATGAGAGTGAAAAGAAACCCGCGGATTCCTGACTAGATAACGATGAAAGCCAGGAAAAATAAAAAAGGGAGGCGAGGGTTGCAGCAGGGTGAGCTCCCAGCGGGCGTCCCGCCTGTCCCTGCAAGCTGCTGAGCTCTCTCGGTTGGTCCGCAGGGGCTCCCCGGCCTCCCCCATCAGGCACCGCGCCGCGGTGACCCCGGGGTCATTTTGCCAAGGCACCTGCGCGGCGGCCCCGGCGGCGCCCGGTACCCTGAGGCCGCTTGTCTGCTGAGCCGCTTCCGCCAGGGCCCGCCGCCGCCACCGGGGCCCGCCTCCGAGGCGACCTCGAGGAACCTCCGGGCTGGGGACCAGCGGGTGCGGGTGTGGGCGCGGGCACGGGCTCGGGAGGCGCTCGAGTGTAGGCCTCCTGCCTGGCCTCGCTCACACGAACGCTCCTCCCTCCCCAGGAAGCAGCGAACCGCCGCCGCCGCCCAAGTTCCCTGAAGGCCTCCTCCTGGCGGAAGGGTGCAGCCAGCGAGGCGGCCCTGTGAGAGCGGCCGCTGACAGCTCCCCGCGCCCGGCGCGCCCGCCCCTCGCCACCTCCTGGCTCCGCCCCGCGGCGCCGTCGGCCCCGCCCATGCCCAACGCCCCTGCCCACCGCCCGACCGGCGCGCCTGCAATTGTCGGTTTGTTTTTGCATAAGGTTTTTTACACAACATGTCTGTGAGATTCTATCATCTTGTATTGGTGATTCAGTCCTTTCTATTGATGAGTAGTACTTCTTCCTATGAATAAACCACAGATGTTTTAAGAAGCCTGTTTTTAGTTTGGCCTACTATGAATATAGTCTCTGAGAAGGTTTGTGTATAGGTCTTTTTGTAAGCATAAGCACCCATTTTCATTTGAGTAAAAGCCTACAAGTGGAATTGCAGGGCCATAAGGTCAGTATGTTTTTAAGTTTATCCAAACTGCCAGATCTTTTCCCCAAAATGGTATACCATTTTACATGCCCACCAGATTGATCAACAGTTGAGGTCTGGCAGTGTCAGTTTTTGTTCTTTTGAATCATTCTAACATAATTGGGATGTCACACTGTTATTTTAATTTGCTTTTCTTTGATGACTACTGTTGCTGAATATTTTTCCATGGACTCTTTGGCCATTTGTATCTCTTCTTTTATGAAACGTCTCCACTTTTCTGCATTCCTTAATTCAATTTATCATTTTTTTTATATTTTGGTATCATTAATCTACAATTACATGGAGGACATTATGTTTACTAGGCTCCCCCCTTCACCAAGATCTCCCCACATACCCCTTCACAGTCACTGTCCATCAGCATAGTAAGATGCTGTAAGATCACTACTTGTCTTCTCTGTGATGTACAGGCCTCTCTGGGACCCCCCTCCCACATTATACGTGCTAATCGCAATGCACGCTTTCTTTCCCTCTCCCCTTATCCGTCCAGTCCCAGCTATCCACACCGGTCTCTTTCCCTTTGGTACATGTTAGTCCATTCTTGGCTTCTATGAATCTGGTGCTGCTTTGCTCACTCAGTTTCTCTTGCTTCTCCTTCTGAGAGGTTAGTGATATCATTTGATACCTGTCTTTCTGCGCCTGGGTTATTTCTCTGTGCATATTACCCTCTAGCTCCATCCATGTTGTTGTAAATGGTAGGATTTCTTGTTTTGTTTTGGCTGAATAAAATTGCACTTTTCATCTTCTGTTGGACACTTAGCTTGGTTATTATAAATAGTGGTGTGTTAAACATAGGGGTGCACATGTCTGTTTTAAACTGGACTGCTGCATTTTATTATTTATTTTTTTATGTATGTATGTATGTATTCATTTATATTCTTGCTTATTTATTATTTACTCATTTGTCATTAGTCAACAACTACATGAGTAACATTATGTTTAGTAGACACCATCCATCACCAATTTACCAAAGCTTCAGGGACTAGAAAGACTGGTTGTGAAGGGAGGGAGAAGGGTGAACAGGGGGCATTATGATTAGCTCACATAGTGTGTGGGTACCTCCCGTGCGGAAGTCTGTCTAGTACAGAGAGTTCAAATAGTAATTCTATAGCATCTTACTATGCTGACGGACAGTGACTGTAATGTGGTATGTTTGGTGGACTTTATCTGGGGCATGTAGTAACCTTAATGTAGCTCCTGTTATTGTGGATTGGCTGTTGTTAATAGTGCTGTGGTAAACACAGGGGTTTGTGTGTCTTTTTTCAGCTGGGCTTCTGCTTTCTTTCTTTATGTATGTGTTCATGTACATATATATTTATTTATTCATGCATTAATTCATTTCTTCTCTATCTATATCTATTAATCTATCTTCCTGTCTATCTTTCTGTCATTAATACACAATTACATGAGTAACATTATGTTTATTAGACTCCCCCCATCATGAAGATTTCCCCCACATGCCCCTTTGCAGTCACTGTCCATGAGCATAGTAAGACACTGTAGAAACACTACTTGTCTTCTCTGTGTTGTACAGCCCTCCCTGTGACCCCCCCTCCCACATTATACATGCTAATCGTAAAGCACACTTTCTTTCCCTCTCCCTTTATCCCTTCTTTCCCAACTATCCACCCCGGTCTCTTTCCCTTTGGTAACTTGTAGTCCATTCCTGGTTTCTGTGAGACTGCTCATGTTTTCTCCTTCAGTTTTTTCTTTGTTCTGATACTCCCATCACGAGTGAAATCATTATTTATATGGTGAATAATATTCCCTGTTCAAATTGTGATGCAGCTCCCCACGGCTGGGCAGTGCCCGCCATGGGGGTGGAGTTTGCAAGAGCAGCACTGTTGTCTGGAAATTCCATGATGTCACAGTGGTGCCTCTTTCCTAGAGACAGAATGTGTATGCTTAGAGGAGCAGCTGTGATTCTGGTGAGGTGGACACTGACCAACTTGACAGCATCAGGTAAAATTGGAATCCAGACCCAAGGTACTGTGTGTTTCCTTTTATTTTGGTGTCAGTACTAAACAGTTCCATGAGCAGCATTATGGTTGTTAGACTACCCCCATTACCAAGTCCCCCCCACACATAGCCCTTAAGAGTCAATGTCCATCAGCCCAGGAATATGCTGTAGAAGTGCTACTGATCTTTGCTGTGTTATACTCCCTTGACCATACCTGCCGCCTGCCCACATTATGTGTGCTACTCGTAATGCCCCATTTTCCCTCTCTTCTCTCCTTTCCAAACCATCCTCCTCAGTCACATTCCCGTTCGTAACCGTGAGTCCCTTCCTGGGTTCGGTGAGGCTACTACTGTCTTGTTCTTTCACTCTCTTTCTTGTTTTTATACTCCATAGGTGAGTGAAATCATTTGACATTTTTTGTTTTCTGCGTGGCTTATTTCACTGAGCATAATACCCTCTAGCTCCATCCATGTTGTTGTAAATGGTAGGATTGGTTTCCTTCCTCTGGCTGAATAATATTCCACTGTTCATCTACTGATGGACACTTACCTTGGCTATTGTGTATAGTGCTGTGATAAACATAGGGGTGCAAATGTCTCTTCTAAACTGGTCTGCTGTATTCTATTATTTATTTTATATGTATGTATTCATGTATGTACTTCCTTACTTATTGTTTATTTATCATTAGTCTACAACTACATGAGTAACATTATGTTTACTTGACCCTCCCCATCACTAATTTATGAAAGTAAGGGACTAGGAAGGCTGGTTGGGAAGGGAGGCAGAAGGGTGTACAGGGGGCATTACGACCAGCTCACGTTATGTGTGGGGAGGTCCCACGGGAAAGTCAGTATAGTACAGAGAGTTTAAGTAGTGATTCTGTAGCATCTTGCTAAGCTGATGGACACTGACTGTAATGGAGTATGTTGCGTGGACTTGATCTGGGGAGTGTAGTAACCATCATGTAGCTCATATAATTGTAGATTTTTAAAACTGGGCTGGTGCTTTACTCCTTCCTTCCTTCCTTCCTTCCTTCCTTCCTCCCTCCATCCCTCCTTCCTTCCTTCCTTCCTTCCTTCCCTCTCATGTATGTATTTATTTAGTCATGTATTCATTCATCTGTCTTTCTATCTATGTATCTATCTATTTATCCATCTATCTATCTATCCATCTACTTTTTAGTCTCTCTATCATTCTATCTAACTTTCTTTCTGTCTTCCTTTATATGTATTTATTTATTTATTTATGCATTCATTCATTTATCTGTCTTTCCATCTATCTAACTACCTATCTATCTGTCATTATTATACAATTGCATGAGTAACATTATATTTACTTGACTCCCCCGATCACGAAGATTCCCGGAAGATACCCCATTGCAGTCACTGTCCATGAGCATAAAAAGATACTGTGGAATCACTAGTTGTCTTCTCTGTGTTGTACAGCCCTCCCTGTGACCCCGCTCCCACATTATACGTGCTAATCGTAATGCACGCTTTCTTTCCCTCTCCCATTATCCCTCCATTCTCAACTATCCACCACATTCCCTTGCCCTTTGGTAACTGTCAGTGTCTTCTTGGGTTCTGTGAATCTAGTGCCGTTTTGTTCATGCAGTTTCTCTTGGATTTCCTTTTCCAAAGGTTGTTGAAATCATTTCATACTTGTCTTTCTCCACTGGGTTTATTTCACTGTGCATAATACCCTCTAGCTCCATCCATGTTGTTGCAAGTGATGGGATTTCTGTTCTTCATAGGGCCTAATAATATTCCACTGCTCATCTTCTGATGGACAGTTAGCTTGGCTATTGTGAATAGTGCTGTGATAGACATAGGGGCGCACATGTCTTTTGAAAACTGGGCTGCTGCATTCTATCATTTATTTATTTATTTACTTGTCATTAATCTCCAATTACATGGGTAACATTATGTTTACTAGACTCCCCCCATCACCAATTTTCCAAAGGTAAGCGTCTAGGAAGGCTGGTTGGGAAGGGAAGCAGAAGGGTGGAAAGGGGGACTTAAGATTAGCTGCCATAATGTGGGAGGGGTTCCACGTGGAAGTCAGTGTAATACAGAGAAGTCAAGTAGTGATTCTATAGAATCGTACTATGCTGACGGATAGTGACTCTAATAGGGTATGCGGTAGGGAGGGAACTTGATGATCTGGGGAGTCTACTAACTCTAATATTGCTCATATAATTGTTGATTAATGAGAGTGAAAAGAAACCCGCGGATTCCTGACTAGATAACGATGAAAGCCAGGAAAAATAAAAAAGGGAGGCGAGGGTTGCAGCAGGGTGAGCTCCCAGCGGGCGTCCCGCCTGTCCCTGCAAGCTGCTGAGCTCTCTCGGTTGGTCCGCAGGGGCTCCCCGGCCTCCCCCATCAGGCACCGCGCCGCGGTGACCCCGGGGTCATTTTGCCAAGGCACCTGCGCGGCGGCCCCGGCGGCGCCCGGTACCCTGAGGCCGCTTGTCTGCTGAGCCGCTTCCGCCAGGGCCCGCCTCCGAGGCGACCTCGAGGAACCTCCGGGCTGGGGACCAGCGGGTGCGGGTGTGGGCGCGGGCACGGGCTCGGGAGGCGCTCGAGTGTAGGCCTCCTGCCTGGCCTCGCTCACACGAACGCTCCTCCCTCCCCAGGAAGCAGCGAACCGCCGCCGCCGCCCAAGTTCCCTGAAGGCCTCCTCCTGGCGGAAGGGTGCAGCCAGCGAGGCGGCCCTGTGAGAGCGGCCGCTGACAGCTCCCCGCGCCCGGCGCGCCCGCCCCTCGCCACCTCCTGGCTCCGCCCCGCGGCGCCTTCGGCCCCGCCCATGCCCAACGCCCCTGCCCACCGCCCGACCGGCGCGCCTGCAATTGTCGGTTTGTTTTTGCATAAGGTTTTTTACACAACATGTCTGTGAGATTCTATCATCTTGTATTGGTGATTCAGTCCTTTCTATTGATGAGTAGTACTTCTTCCTATGAATAAACCACAGATGTTTTAAGAAGCCTGTTTTTAGTTTGGCCTACTATGAATATAGTCTCTGAGAAGGTTTGTGTATAGGTCTTTTTGTAAGCATAAGCACCCATTTTCATTTGAGTAAAAGCCTACAAGTGGAATTGCAGGGCCATAAGGTCAGTATGTTTTTAAGTTTATCCAAACTGCCAGATCTTTTCCCCAAAATGGTATACCATTTTACATGCCCACCAGATTGATCAACAGTTGAGGTCTGGCAGTGTCAGTTTTTGTTCTTTTGAATCATTCTAACATAATTGGGATGTCACACTGTTATTTTAATTTGCTTTTCTTTGATGACTACTGTTGCTGAATATTTTTCCATGGACTCTTTGGCCATTTGTATCTCTTCTTTTATGAAACGTCTCCACTTTTCTGCATTCCTTAATTCAATTTATCATTTTTTTTATATTTTGGTATCATTAATCTACAATTACATGGAGGACATTATGTTTACTAGGCTCCCCCCTTCACCAAGATCTCCCCACATACCCCTTCACAGTCACTGTCCATCAGCATAGTAAGATGCTGTAAGATCACTACTTGTCTTCTCTGTGATGTACAGGCCTCTCTGGGACCCCCCTCCCACATTATACGTGCTAATCGCAATGCACGCTTTCTTTCCCTCTCCCCTTATCCGTCCAGTCCCAGCTATCCACACCGGTCTCTTTCCGTTTGGTAAATGTTAGTCCATTCTTGGCTTCTATGAATCTGGTGCTGCTTTGCTCACTCAGTTTCTCTTGCTTCTCCTTCTGAGAGGTTAGTGATATCATTTGATACCTGTCTTTCTGCGCCTGGGTTATTTCACTGTGCATATTACCCTCTAGCTCCATCCATGTTGTTGTAAATGGTAGGATTTCTTGTTTTGTTTTGGCCGAATAAAATTGCACTTTTCATCTTCTGTTGGACACTTAGCTTGGTTATTATAAATAGTGGTGTGTTAAACATACGGGTGCACATGTCTGTTTTAAACTGGACTGGTGCATTTTATTATTTATTTTTTTATGTATGTATGTATGTATTCATTTATGTTCTTGCTTATTTATTATTTACTCATTTGTCATTAGTCAACAACTACATGAGTAACATTATGTTTAGTAGACACCATCCATCACCAATTTACCAAAGCTTAAGGGACTAGAAAGACTGGTTGTGAAGGGAGGGAGAAGGGTGAACAGGGGGCATTATGATTAGCTCACATAGTGTGTGGGTACCTCCCGTGCGGAAGTCTGTCTAGTACAGAGAGTTCAAATAGTAATTCTATAGCATCTTACTATGCTGACGGACAGTGACTGTAATGTGGTATGTTTGGTGGACTTTATCTGGGGCATGTAGTAACCTTAATGTAGCTCCTGTTATTGTGGATTGGCTGTTGTTAATAGTGCTGTGGTAAACACAGGGGTTTGTGTGTCTTTTTTCAGCTGGGCTTCTGCTTTCTTTCTTTATGTATGTGTTCATGTACATATATATTTATTTATTCATGCATTAATTCATTTCTTCTCTATCTATATCTATTAATCTATCTTCCTGTCTATCTTTCTGTCATTAATACACAATTACATGAGTAACATTATGTTTATTAGACTCCCCCCATCATGAAGATTTCCCCCACATGTCCCTTTGCAGTCACTGTCCATGAGCATAGTAAGACACTGTAGAAACACTACTTGTCTTCTCTGTGTTGTACAGCCCTCCCTGTGACCCCCCCTCCCACATTATACATGCTAATCGTAAAGCACACTTTCTTTCCCTCTCCCTTTATCCCTTCTTTCCCAACTATCCACCCCGGTCTCTTTCCCTTTGGTAACTTGTAGTCCATTCCTGGTTTCTGTGAGACTGCTCATGTTTTCTCCTTCAGTTTTTTCTTTGTTCTGATACTCCCATCACGAGTGAAATCATTATTTATATGGTGAATAATATTCCCTGTTCAAATTGTGATGCAGCTCCCCACGGCTGGGCAGTGCCCGCCATGGGGGTGGAGTTTGCAAGAGCAGCACTGTTGTCTGGAAATTCCATGATGTCACAGTGGTGCCTCTTTCCTAGAGACAGAATGTGTATGCTTAGAGGAGCAGCTGTGATTCTGGTGAGGTGGACACTGACCAACTTGACAGCATCAGGTAAAATTGGAATCCAGACCCAAGGTACTGTGTGTTTCCTTTTATTTTGGTGTCAGTACTAAACAGTTCCATGAGCAGCATTATGGTTGTTAGACTACCCCCATTACCAAGTCCCCCCCACACATAGCCCTTAAGAGTCAATGTCCATCAGCCCAGGAATATGCTGTAGAAGTGCTACTGATCTTTGCTGTGTTATACTCCCTTGACCATACCTGCCGCCTGCCCACATTATGTGTGCTACTCGTAATGCCCCATTTTCCCTCTCTTCTCTCCTTTCCAAACCATCCTCCTCAGTCACATTCCCGTTCGTAACCGTGAGTCCCTTCCTGGGTTCGGTGAGGCTACTACTGTCTTGTTCTTTCACTCTCTTTCTTGTTTTTATACTCCATAGGTGAGTGAAATCATTTGACATTTTTTGTTTTCTGCGTGGCTTATTTCACTGAGCATAATACCCTCTAGCTCCATCCATGTTGTTGTAAATGGTAGGATTGGTTTCCTTCCTCTGGCTGAATAATATTCCACTGTTCATCTACTGATGGACACTTACCTTGGCTATTGTGTATAGTGCTGTGATAAACATAGGGGTGCAAATGTCTCTTCTAAACTGGTCTGCTGTATTCTATTATTTATTTTTTATGTATGTATTCATGTATGTACTTCCTTACTTATTGTTTATTTATCATTAGTCTACAACTACATGAGTAACATTATGTTTACTTGACCCTCCCCATCACTAATTTATGAAAGTAAGGGACTAGGAAGGCTGGTTGGGAAGGGAGGCAGAAGGGTGTACAGGGGGCATTACGACCAGCTCACGTTATGTGTGGGGAGGTCCCACGGGAAAGTCAGTATAGTACAGAGAGTTTAAGTAGTGATTCTGTAGCATCTTGCTAAGCTGATGGACACTGACTGTAATGGAGTATGTTGCGTGGACTTGATCTGGGGAGTGTAGTAACCATCATGTAGCTCATATAATTGTAGATTTTTAAAACTGGGCTGGTGCTTTACTCCTTCCTTCCTTCCTTCCTTCCTTCCTTCCTTCTTCCCTCCATCCCTCCTTCCTTCCTTCCTTCCTTCCTTCCCTCTCATGTATGTATTTATTTAGTCATGTATTCATTCATCTGTCTTTCTATCTATGTATCTATCTATTTATCCATCTATCTATCTATCCATCTACTTTTTAGTCTCTCTATCATTCTATCTAACTTTCTTTCTGTCTTCCTTTATATGTATTTATTTATTTATTTATGCATTCATTCATTTATCTGTCTTTCCATCTATCTAACTACCTATCTATCTGTCATTATTATACAATTGCATGAGTAACATTATATTTACTTGACTCCCCCGATCACGAAGATTCCCGGAAGATACCCCATTGCAGTCACTGTCCATGAGCATAAAAAGATACTGTGGAATCACTAGTTGTCTTCTCTGTGTTGTACAGCCCTCCCTGTGACCCCGCTCCCACATTATACGTGCTAATCGTAATGCACGCTTTCTTTCCCTCTCCCATTATCCCTCCATTCTCAACTATCCACCACATTCCCTTGCCCTTTGGTAACTGTCAGTGTCTTCTTGGGTTCTGTGAATCTAGTGCCGTTTTGTTCATGCAGTTTCTCTTGGATTTCCTTTTCCAAAGGTTGTTGAAATCATTTCATACTTGTCTTTCTCCACTGGGTTTATTTCACTGTGCATAATACCCTCTAGCTCCATCCATGTTGTTGCAAGTGATGGGATTTCTGTTCTTCATAGGGCCTAATAATATTCCACTGCTCATCTTCTGATGGACAGTTAGCTTGGCTATTGTGAATAGTGCTGTGATAGACATAGGGGCGCACATGTCTTTTGAAAACTGCGCTGCTGCATTCTATCATTTATTTATTTATTTACTTGTCATTAATCTCCAATTACATGGGTAACATTATGTTTACTAGACTCCCCCCATCACCAATTTTCCAAAGGTAAGCGTCTAGGAAGGCTGGTTGGGAAGGGAAGCAGAAGGGTGGAAAGGGGGACTTAAGATTAGCTGCCATAATGTGGGAGGGGTTCCACGTGGAAGTCAGTGTAATACAGAGAAGTCAAGTAGTGATTCTATAGAATCGTACTATGCTGACGGATAGTGACTCTAATAGGGTATGCGGTAGGGAGGGAACTTGATGATCTGGGGAGTCTACTAACTCTAATATTGCTCATATAATTGTTGATTAATGAGAGTGAAAAGAAACCCGCGGATTCCTGACTAGATAACGATGAAAGCCAGGAAAAATAAAAAAGGGAGGCGAGGGTTGCAGCAGGGTGAGCTCCCAGCGGGCGTCCCGCCTGTCCCTGCAAGCTGCTGAGCTCTCTCGGTTGGTCCGCAGGGGCTCCCCGGCCTCCCCCATCAGGCACCGCGCCGCGGTGACCCCGGGGTCATTTTGCCAAGGCACCTGCGCGGCGGCCCCGGCGGCGCCCGGTACCCTGAGGCCGCTTGTCTGCTGAGCCGCTTCCGCCAGGGCCCGCCTCCGAGGCGACCTCGAGGAACCTCCGGGCTGGGGACCAGCGGGTGCGGGTGTGGGCGCGGGCACGGGCTCGGGAGGCGCTCGAGTGTAGGCCTCCTGCCTGGCCTCGCTCACACGAACGCTCCTCCCTCCCCAGGAAGCAGCGAACCGCCGCCGCCGCCCAAGTTCCCTGAAGGCCTCCTCCTGGCGGAAGGGTGCAGCCAGCGAGGCGGCCCTGTGAGAGCGGCCGCTGACAGCTCCCCGCGCCCGGCGCGCCCGCCCCTCGCCACCTCCTGGCTCCGCCCCGCGGCGCCTTCGGCCCCGCCCATGCCCAACGCCCCTGCCCACCGCCCGACCGGCGCGCCTGCAATTGTCGGTTTGTTTTTGCATAAGGTTTTTTACACAACATGTCTGTGAGATTCTATCATCTTGTATTGGTGATTCAGTCCTTTCTATTGATGAGTAGTACTTCTTCCTATGAATAAACCACAGATGTTTTAAGAAGCCTGTTTTTAGTTTGGCCTACTATGAATATAGTCTCTGAGAAGGTTTGTGTATAGGTCTTTTTGTAAGCATAAGCACCCATTTTCATTTGAGTAAAAGCCTACAAGTGGAATTGCAGGGCCATAAGGTCAGTATGTTTTTAAGTTTATCCAAACTGCCAGATCTTTTCCCCAAAATGGTATACCATTTTACATGCCCACCATATTGATCAACAGTTGAGGTCTGGCAGTGTCAGTTTTTGTTCTTTTGAATCATTCTAACATAATTGGGATGTCACACTGTTATTTTAATTTGCTTTTCTTTGATGACTACTGTTGCTGAATATTTTTCCATGGACTCTTTGGCCATTTGTATCTCTTCTTTTATGAAACGTCTCCACTTTTCTGCATTCCTTAATTCAATTTATCATTTTTTTTATATTTTGGTATCATTAATCTACAATTACATGGAGGACATTATGTTTACTAGGCTCCCCCCTTCACCAAGATCTCCCCACATACCCCTTCACAGTCACTGTCCATCAGCATAGTAAGATGCTGTAAGATCACTACTTGTCTTCTCTGTGATGTACAGGCCTCTCTGGGACCCCCCTCCCACATTATACGTGCTAATCGCAATGCACGCTTTCTTTCCCTCTCCCCTTATCCGTCCAGTCCCAGCTATCCACACCGGTCTCTTTCCGTTTGGTAAATGTTAGTCCATTCTTGGCTTCTATGAATCTGGTGCTGCTTTGCTCACTCAGTTTCTCTTGCTTCTCCTTCTGAGAGGTTAGTGATATCATTTGATACCTGTCTTTCTGCGCCTGGGTTATTTCACTGTGCATATTACCCTCTAGCTCCATCCATGTTGTTGTAAATGGTAGGATTTCTTGTTTTGTTTTGGCCGAATAAAATTGCACTTTTCATCTTCTGTTGGACACTTAGCTTGGTTATTATAAATAGTGGTGTGTTAAACATACGGGTGCACATGTCTGTTTTAAACTGGACTGGTGCATTTTATTATTTATTTTTTTATGTATGTATGTATGTATTCATTTATGTTCTTGCTTATTTATTATTTACTCATTTGTCATTAGTCAACAACTACATGAGTAACATTATGTTTAGTAGACACCATCCATCACCAATTTACCAAAGCTTAAGGGACTAGAAAGACTGGTTGTGAAGGGAGGGAGAAGGGTGAACAGGGGGCATTATGATTAGCTCACATAGTGTGTGGGTACCTCGCGTGCAGAAGTCTGTATAGTACAGAGAGTTCAAATAGTAATTCTATAGCATCTTACTATGCTGACGGACAGTGACTGTAATGTGGTATGTTTGGTGGACTTTATCTGGGGCATGTAGTAACCTTAATGTAGCTCCTGTTATTGTGGATTGGCTGTTGTTAATAGTGCTGTGGTAAACACAGGGGTTTGTGTGTCTTTTTTCAGCTGGGCTTCTGCTTTCTTTCTTTATGTATGTGTTCATGTACATATATATTTATTTATTCATGCATTAATTCATTTCTTCTCTATCTATATCTATTAATCTATCTTCCTGTCTATCTTTCTGTCATTAATACACAATTACATGAGTAACATTATGTTTATTAGACTCCCCCCATCATGAAGATTTCCCCCACATGCCCCTTTGCAGTCACTGTCCATGAGCATAGTAAGACACTGTAGAAACACTACTTGTCTTCTCTGTGTTGTACAGCCCTCCCTGTGACCCCCCCTCCCACATTATACATGCTAATCGTAAAGCACACTTTCTTTCCCTCTCCCTTTATCCCTTCTTTCCCAACTATCCACCCCGGTCTCTTTCCCTTTGGTAACTTGTAGTCCATTCCTGGTTTCTGTGAGACTGCTCATGTTTTCTCCTTCAGTTTTTTCTTTGTTCTGATACTCCCATCACGAGTGAAATCATTATTTATATGGTGAATAATATTCCCTGTTCAAATTGTGATGCAGCTCCCCACGGCTGGGCAGTGCCCGCCATGGGGGTGGAGTTTGCAAGAGCAGCACTGTTGTCTGGAAATTCCATGATGTCACAGTGGTGCCTCTTTCCTAGAGACAGAATGTGTATGCTTAGAGGAGCAGCTGTGATTCTGGTGAGGTGGACACTGACCAACTTGACAGCATCAGGTAAAATTGGAATCCAGACCCAAGGTACTGTGTGTTTCCTTTTATTTTGGTGTCAGTACTAAACAGTTCCATGAGCAGCATTATGGTTGTTAGACTACCCCCATTACCAAGTCCCCCCCACACATAGCCCTTAAGAGTCAATGTCCATCAGCCCAGGAATATGCTGTAGAAGTGCTACTGATCTTTGCTGTGTTATACTCCCTTGACCATACCTGCCGCCTGCCCACATTATGTGTGCTACTCGTAATGCCCCATTTTCCCTCTCTTCTCTCCTTTCCAAACCATCCTCCTCAGTCACATTCCCGTTCGTAACCGTGAGTCCCTTCCTGGGTTCGGTGAGGCTACTACTGTCTTGTTCTTTCACTCTCTTTCTTGTTTTTATACTCCATAGGTGAGTGAAATCATTTGACATTTTTTGTTTTCTGCGTGGCTTATTTCACTGAGCATAATACCCTCTAGCTCCATCCATGTTGTTGTAAATGGTAGGATTGGTTTCCTTCCTCTGGCTGAATAATATTCCACTGTTCATCTACTGATGGACACTTACCTTGGCTATTGTGTATAGTGCTGTGATAAACATAGGGGTGCAAATGTCTCTTCTAAACTGGTCTGCTGTATTCTATTATTTATTTTATATGTATGTATTCATGTATGTACTTCCTTACTTATTGTTTATTTATCATTAGTCTACAACTACATGAGTAACATTATGTTTACTTGACCCTCCCCATCACTAATTTATGAAAGTAAGGGACTAGGAAGGCTGGTTGGGAAGGGACGCAGAAGGGTGTACAGGGGGCATTACGACCAGCTCACGTTATGTGTGGGGAGGTCCCACGGGAAAGTCAGTATAGTACAGAGAGTTTAAGTAGTGATTCTGTAGCATCTTGCTAAGCTGATGGACACTGACTGTAATGGAGTATGTTGCGTGGACTTGATCTGGGGAGTGTAGTAACCATCATGTAGCTCATATAATTGTAGATTTTTAAAACTGGGCTGGTGCTTTACTCCTTCCTTCCTTCTTTCTTTCCTTCCTTCCTTCCTCCCTCCATCCCTCCTTCCTTCCTTCCTTCCTTCCTTCCCTCTCATGTATGTATTTATTTAGTCATGTATTCATTCATCTGTCTTTCTATCTATGTATCTATCTATTTATCCATCTATCTATCTATCCATCTACTTTTTAGTCTCTCTATCATTCTATCTAACTTTCTTTCTTCCTTTATATGTATTTATTTATTTATTTATGCATTCATTCATTTATCTGTCTTTCCATCTATCTAACTACCTATCTATCTGTCATTATTATACAATTGCATGAGTAACATTATATTTACTTGACTCCCCCGATCACGAAGATTCCCAGAAGATACCCCATTGCAGTCACTGTCCATGAGCATAAAAGGATACTGTGGAATCACTAGTTGTCTTCTCTGTGTTGTACAGCCCTCCCTGTGACCCCGCTCCCACATTATACGTGCTAATCGTAATGCACGCTTTCTTTCCCTCTCCCATTATCCCTCCATTCTCAACTATCCACCACATTCCCTTGCCCTTTGGTAACTGTCAGTGTCTTCTTGGGTTCTGTGAATCTAGTGCCGTTTTGTTCATGCAGTTTCTCTTGGATTTCCTTTTCCAAAGGTTGTTGAAATCATTTCATACTTGTCTTTCTCCACTGGGTTTATTTCACTGTGCATAATACCCTCTAGCTCCATCCATGTTGTTGCAAGTGATGGGATTTCTGTTCTTCATAGGGCCTAATAATATTCCACTGCTCATCTTCTGATGGACAGTTAGCTTGGCTATTGTGAATAGTGCTGTGATAGACATAGGGGCGCACATGTCTTTTGAAAACTGGGCTGCTGCATTCTATCATTTATTTATTTATTTACTTGTCATTAATCTCCAATTACATGGGTAACATTATGTTTACTAGACTCCCCCCATCACCAATTTTCCAAAGGTAAGCGTCTAGGAAGGCTGGTTGGGAAGGGAAGCAGAAGGGTGGAAAGGGGGACTTAAGATTAGCTGCCATAATGTGGGAGGGGTTCCACGTGGAAGTCAGTGTAATACAGAGAAGTCAAGTAGTGATTCTATAGAATCGTACTATGCTGACGGATAGTGACTCTAATAGGGTATGCAGTAGGGAGGGAACTTGATGATCTGGGGAGTCTACTAACTCTAATATTGCTCATATAATTGTTGATTAATGAGAGTGAAAAGAAACCCGCGGATTCCTGACTAGATAACGATGAAAGCCAGGAAAAATAAAAAAGGGAGGCGAGGGTTGCAGCAGGGTGAGCTCCCAGCGGGCGTCCCGCCTGTCCCTGCAAGCTGCTGAGCTCTCTCGGTTGGTCCGCAGGGGCTCCCCGGCCTCCCCCATCAGGCACCGCGCCGCGGTGACCCCGGGGTCATTTTGCCAAGGCACCTGCGCGGCGGCCCCGGCGGCGCCCGGTACCCTGAGGCCGCTTGTCTGCTGAGCCGCTTCCGCCAGGGCCCGCCTCCGAGGCGACCTCGAGGAACCTCCGGGCTGGGGACCAGCGGGTGCGGGTGTGGGCGCGGGCACGGGCTCGGGAGGCGCTCGAGTGTAGGCCTCCTGCCTGGCCTCGCTCACACGAACGCTCCTCCCTCCCCAGGAAGCAGCGAACCGCCGCCGCCGCCCAAGTTCCCTGAAGGCCTCCTCCTGGCGGAAGGGTGCAGCCAGCGAGGCGGCCCTGTGAGAGCGGCCGCTGACAGCTCCCCGCGCCCGGCGCGCCCGCCCCTCGCCACCTCCTGGCTCCGCCCCGCGGCGCCTTCGGCCCCGCCCATGCCCAACGCCCCTGCCCACCGCCCGACCGGCGCGCCTGCAATTGTCGGTTTGTTTTTGCATAAGGTTTTTTACACAACATGTCTGTGAGATTCTATCATCTTGTATTGGTGATTCAGTCCTTTCTATTGATGAGTAGTACTTCTTCCTATGAATAAACCACAGATGTTTTAAGAAGCCTGTTTTTAGTTTGGCCTACTATGAATATAGTCTCTGAGAAGGTTTGTGTATAGGTCTTTTTGTAAGCATAAGCACCCATTTTCATTTGAGTAAAAGCCTACAAGTGGAATTGCAGGGCCATAAGGTCAGTATGTTTTTAAGTTTATCCAAACTGCCAGATCTTTTCCCCAAAATGGTATACCATTTTACATGCCCACCAGATTGATCAACAGTTGAGGTCTGGCAGTGTCAGTTTTTGTTCTTTTGAATCATTCTAACATAATTGGGATGTCACACTGTTATTTTAATTTGCTTTTCTTTGATGACTACTGTTGCTGAATATTTTTCCATGGACTCTTTGGCCATTTGTATCTCTTCTTTTATGAAACGTCTCCACTTTTCTGCATTCCTTAATTCAATTTATCATTTTTTTTATATTTTGGTATCATTAATCTACAATTACATGGAGGACATTATGTTTACTAGGCTCCCCCCTTCACCAAGATCTCCCCACATACCCCTTCACAGTCACTGTCCATCAGCATAGTAAGATGCTGTAAGGTCACTACTTGTCTTCTCTGTGATGTACAGGCCTCTCTGGGACCCCCCTCCCACATTATACGTGCTAATCGCAATGCACGCTTTCTTTCCCTCTCCCCTTATCCGTCCAGTCCCAGCTATCCACACCGGTCTCTTTCCGTTTGGTAAATGTTAGTCCATTCTTGGCTTCTATGAATCTGGTGCTGCTTTGCTCACTCAGTTTCTCTTGCTTCTCCTTCTGAGAGGTTAGTGATATCATTTGATACCTGTCTTTCTGCGCCTGGGTTATTTCACTGTGCATATTACCGTCTAGCTCCATCCATGTTGTTGTAAATGGTAGGATTTCTTGTTTTGTTTTGGCTGAATAAAATTGCACTTTTCATCTTCTGTTGGACACTTAGCTTGGTTATTATAAATAGTGGTGTGTTAAACATAGGGGTGCACATGTCTGTTTTAAACTGGACTGCTGCATTTTATTATTTATTTTTTTATGTATGTATGTATGTATTCATTTATGTTCTTGCTTATTTATTATTTACTCATTTGTCATTAGTCAACAACTACATGAGTAACATTATGTTTAGTAGACACCATCCATCACCAATTTACCAAAGCTTAAGGGACTAGAAAGACTGGTTGTGAAGGGAGGGAGAAGGGTGAACAGGGGGCATTATGATTAGCTCACATAGTGTGTGGGTACCTCCCGTGCGGAAGTCTGTCTAGTACAGAGAGTTCAAATAGTAATTCTATAGCATCTTACTATGCTGACGGACAGTGACTGTAATGTGGTATGTTTGGTGGACTTTATCTGGGGCATGTAGTAACCTTAATGTAGCTCCTGTTATTGTGGATTGGCTGTTGTTAATAGTGCTGTGGTAAACACAGGGGTTTGTGTGTCTTTTTTCAGCTGGGCTTCTGCTTTCTTTCTTTATGTATGTGTTCATGTACATATATATTTATTTATTCATGCATTAATTCATTTCTTCTCTATCTATATCTATTAATCTATCTTCCTGTCTATCTTTCTGTCATTAATACACAATTACATGAGTAACATTATGTTTATTAGACTCCCCCCATCATGAAGATTTCCCCCACATGCCCCTTTGCAGTCACTGTCCATGAGCATAGTAAGACACTGTAGAAACACTACTTGTCTTCTCTGTGTTGTACAGCCCTCCCTGTGACCCCCCCTCCCACATTATACATGCTAATCGTAAAGCACACTTTCTTTCCCTCTCCCTTTATCCCTTCTTTCCCAACTATCCACCCCGGTCTCTTTCCCTTTGGTAACTTGTAGTCCATTCCTGGTTTCTGTGAGACTGCTCATGTTTTCTCCTTCAGTTTTTTCTTTGTTCTGATACTCCCATCACGAGTGAAATCATTATTTATATGGTGAATAATATTCCCTGTTCAAATTGTGATGCAGCTCCCCACGGCTGGGCAGTGCCCGCCATGGGGGTGGAGTTTGCAAGAGCAGCACTGTTGTCTGGAAATTCCATGATGTCACAGTGGTGCCTCTTTCCTAGAGACAGAATGTGTATGCTTAGAGGAGCAGCTGTGATTCTGGTGAGGTGGACACTGACCAACTTGACAGCATCAGGTAAAATTGGAATCCAGACCCAAGGTACTGTGTGTTTCCTTTTATTTTGGTGTCAGTACTAAACAGTTCCATGAGCAGCATTATGGTTGTTAGACTACCCCCATTACCAAGTCCCCCCCACACATAGCCCTTAAGAGTCAATGTCCATCAGCCCAGGAATATGCTGTAGAAGTGCTACTGATCTTTGCTGTGTTATACTCCCTTGACCATACCTGCCGCCTGCCCACATTATGTGTGCTACTCGTAATGCCCCATTTTCCCTCTCTTCTCTCCTTTCCAAACCATCCTCCTCAGTCACATTCCCGTTCGTAACCGTGAGTCCCTTCCTGGGTTCGGTGAGGCTACTACTGTCTTGTTCTTTCACTCTCTTTCTTGTTTTTATACTCCATAGGTGAGTGAAATCATTTGACATTTTTTGTTTTCTGCGTGGCTTATTTCACTGAGCATAATACCCTCTAGCTCCATCCATGTTGTTGTAAATGGTAGGATTGGTTTCCTTCCTCTGGCTGAATAATATTCCACTGTTCATCTACTGATGGACACTTACCTTGGCTATTGTGTATAGTGCTGTGATAAACATAGGGGTGCAAATGTCTCTTCTAAACTGGTCTGCTGTATTCTATTATTTATTTTATATGTATGTATTCATGTATGTACTTCCTTACTTATTGTTTATTTATCATTAGTCTACAACTACATGAGTAACATTATGTTTACTTGACCCTCCCCATCACTAATTTATGAAAGTAAGGGACTAGGAAGGCTGGTTGGGAAGGGAGGCAGAAGGGTGTACAGGGGGCATTACGACCAGCTCACGTTATGTGTGGGGAGGTCCCACGGGAAAGTCAGTATAGTACAGAGAGTTTAAGTAGTGATTCTGTAGCATCTTGCTAAGCTGATGGACACTGACTGTAATGGAGTATGTTGCGTGGACTTGATCTGGGGAGTGTAGTAACCATCATGTAGCTCATATAATTGTAGATTTTTAAAACTGGGCTGGTGCTTTACTCCTTCCTTCCTTCCTTCCTTCCTTCCTTCCTTCTTCCCTCCATCCCTCCTTCCTTCCTTCCTTCCTTCCTTCCCTCTCATGTATGTATTTATTTAGTCATGTATTCATTCATCTGTCTTTCTATCTATGTATCTATCTATTTATCCATCTATCTATCTATCCATCTACTTTTTAGTCTCTCTATCATTCTATCTAACTTTCTTTCTGTCTTCCCTTATATGTATTTATTTATTTATTTATGCATTCATTCATTTATCTGTCTTTCCATCTATCTAACTACCTATCTATCTGTCATTATTATACAATTGCATGAGTAACATTATATTTACTTGACTCCCCCGATCACGAAGATTCCCGGAAGATACCCCATTGCAGTCACTGTCCATGAGCATAAAAAGATACTGTGGAATCACTAGTTGTCTTCTCTGTGTTGTACAGCCCTCCCTGTGACCCCGCTCCCACATTATACGTGCTAATCGTAATGCACGCTTTCTTTCCCTCTCCCATTATCCCTCCATTCTCAACTATCCACCACATTCCCTTGCCCTTTGGTAACTGTCAGTGTCTTCTTGGGTTCTGTGAATCTAGTGCCGTTTTGTTCATGCAGTTTCTCTTGGATTTCCTTTTCCAAAGGTTGTTGAAATCATTTCATACTTGTCTTTCTCCACTGGGTTTATTTCACTGTGCATAATACCCTCTAGCTCCATCCATGTTGTTGCAAGTGATGGGATTTCTGTTCTTCATAGGGCCTAATAATATTCCACTGCTCATCTTCTGATGGACAGTTAGCTTGGCTATTGTGAATAGTGCTGTGATAGACATAGGGGCGCACATGTCTTTTGAAAACTGCGCTGCTGCATTCTATCATTTATTTATTTATTTACTTGTCATTAATCTCCAATTACATGGGTAACATTATGTTTACTAGACTCCCCCCATCACCAATTTTCCAAAGGTAAGCGTCTAGGAAGGCTGGTTGGGAAGGGAAGCAGAAGGGTGGAAAGGGGGACTTAAGATTAGCTGCCATAATGTGGGAGGGGTTCCACGTGGAAGTCAGTGTAATACAGAGAAGTCAAGTAGTGATTCTATAGAATCGTACTATGCTGACGGATAGTGACTCTAATAGGGTATGCGGTAGGGAGGGAACTTGATGATCTGGGGAGTCTACTAACTCTAATATTGCTCATATAATTGTTGATTAATGAGAGTGAAAAGAAACCCGCGGATTCCTGACTAGATAACGATGAAAGCCAGGAAAAATAAAAAAGGGAGGCGAGGGTTGCAGCAGGGTGAGCTCCCAGCGGGCGTCCCGCCTGTCCCTGCAAGCTGCTGAGCTCTCTCGGTTGGTCCGCAGGGGCTCCCCGGCCTCCCCCATCAGGCACCGCGCCGCGGTGACCCCGGGGTCATTTTGCCAAGGCACCTGCGCGGCGGCCCCGGCGGCGCCCGGTACCCTGAGGCCGCTTGTCTGCTGAGCCGCTTCCGCCAGGGCCCGCCTCCGAGGCGACCTCGAGGAACCTCCGGGCTGGGGACCAGCGGGTGCGGGTGTGGGCGCGGGCACGGGCTCGGGAGGCGCTCGAGTGTAGGCCTCCTGCCTGGCCTCGCTCACACGAACGCTCCTCCCTCCCCAGGAAGCAGCGAACCGCCGCCGCCGCCCAAGTTCCCTGAAGGCCTCCTCCTGGCGGAAGGGTGCAGCCAGCGAGGCGGCCCTGTGAGAGCGGCCGCTGACAGCTCCCCGCGCCCGGCGCGCCCGCCCCTCGCCACCTCCTGGCTCCGCCCCGCGGCGCCTTCGGCCCCGCCCATGCCCAACGCCCCTGCCCACCGCCCGACCGGCGCGCCTGCAATTGTCGGTTTGTTTTTGCATAAGGTTTTTTACACAACATGTCTGTGAGATTCTATCATCTTGTATTGGTGATTCAGTCCTTTCTATTGATGAGTAGTACTTCTTTCTATGAATAAACCACAGATGTTTTAAGAAGCCTGTTTTTAGTTTGGCCTACTATGAATATAGTCTCTGAGAAGGTTTGTGTATAGGTCTTTTTGTAAGCATAAGCACCCATTTTCATTTGAGTAAAAGCCTACAAGTGGAATTGCAGGGCCATAAGGTCAGTATGTTTTTAAGTTTATCCAAACTGCCAGATCTTTTCCCCAAAATGGTATACCATTTTACATGCCCACCAGATTGATCAACAGTTGAGGTCTGGCAGTGTCAGTTTTTGTTCTTTTGAATCATTCTAACATAATTGGGATGTCACACTGTTATTTTAATTTGCTTTTCTTTGATGACTACTGTTGCTGAATATTTTTCCATGGACTCTTTGGCCATTTGTATCTCTTCTTTTATGAAACGTCTCCACTTTTCTGCATTCCTTAATTCAATTTATCATTTTTTTTATATTTTGGTATCATTAATCTACAATTACATGGAGGACATTATGTTTACTAGGCTCCCCCCTTCACCAAGATCTCCCCACATACCCCTTCACAGTCACTGTCCATCAGCATAGTAAGATGCTGTAAGATCACTACTTGTCTTCTCTGTGATGTACAGGCCTCTCTGGGACCCCCCTCCCACATTATACGTGCTAATCGCAATGCACGCTTTCTTTCCCTCTCCCCTTATCCGTCCAGTCCCAGCTATCCACACCGGTCTCTTTCCGTTTGGTAAATGTTAGTCCATTCTTGGCTTCTATGAATCTGGTGCTGCTTTGCTCACTCAGTTTCTCTTGCTTCTCCTTCTGAGAGGTTAGTGATATCATTTGATACCTGTCTTTCTGCGCCTGGGTTATTTCACTGTGCATATTACCCTCTAGCTCCATCCATGTTGTTGTAAATGGTAGGATTTCTTGTTTTGTTTTGGCCGAATAAAATTGCACTTTTCATCTTCTGTTGGACACTTAGCTTGGTTATTATAAATAGTGGTGTGTTAAACATACGGGTGCACATGTCTGTTTTAAACTGGACTGGTGCATTTTATTATTTATTTTTTTATGTATGTATGTATGTATTCATTTATGTTCTTGCTTATTTATTATTTACTCATTTGTCATTAGTCAACAACTACATGAGTAACATTATGTTTAGTAGACACCATCCATCACCAATTTACCAAAGCTTAAGGGACTAGAAAGACTGGTTGTGAAGGGAGGGAGAAGGGTGAACAGGGGGCATTATGATTAGCTCACATAGTGTGTGGGTACCTCGCGTGCAGAAGTCTGTATAGTACAGAGAGTTCAAATAGTAATTCTATAGCATCTTACTATGCTGACGGACAGTGACTGTAATGTGGTATGTTTGGTGGACTTTATCTGGGACATGTAGTAACCTTAATGTAGCTCCTGTTATTGTGGATTGGCTGTTGTTAATAGTGCTGTGGTAAACACAGGGGTTTGTGTGTCTTTTTTCAGCTGGGCTTCTGCTTTCTTTCTTTATGTATGTGTTCATGTACATATATATTTATTTATTCATGCATTAATTCATTTCTTCTCTATCTATATCTATTAATCTATCTTCCTGTCTATCTTTCTGTCATTAATACACAATTACATGAGTAACATTATGTTTATTAGACTCCCCCCATCATGAAGATTTCCCCCACATGCCCCTTTGCAGTCACTGTCCATGAGCATAGTAAGACACTGTAGAAACACTACTTGTCTTCTCTGTGTTGTACAGCCCTCCCTGTGACCCCCCCTCCCACATTATACATGCTAATCGTAAAGCACACTTTCTTTCCCTCTCCCTTTATCCCTTCTTTCCCAACTATCCACCCCGGTCTCTTTCCCTTTGGTAACTTGTAGTCCATTCCTGGTTTCTGTGAGACTGCTCATGTTTTCTCCTTCAGTTTTTTCTTTGTTCTGATACTCCCATCACGAGTGAAATCATTATTTATATGGTGAATAATATTCCCTGTTCAAATTGTGATGCAGCTCCCCACGGCTGGGCAGTGCCCGCCATGGGGGTGGAGTTTGCAAGAGCAGCACTGTTGTCTGGAAATTCCATGATGTCACAGTGGTGCCTCTTTCCTAGAGACAGAATGTGTATGCTTAGAGGAGCAGCTGTGATTCTGGTGAGGTGGACACTGACCAACTTGACAGCATCAGGTAAAATTGGAATCCAGACCCAAGGTACTGTGTGTTTCCTTTTATTTTGGTGTCAGTACTAAACAGTTCCATGAGCAGCATTATGGTTGTTAGACTACCCCCATTACCAAGTCCCCCCCACACATAGCCCTTAAGAGTCAATGTCCATCAGCCCAGGAATATGCTGTAGAAGTGCTACTGATCTTTGCTGTGTTATACTCCCTTGACCATACCTGCCGCCTGCCCACATTATGTGTGCTACTCGTAATGCCCCATTTTCCCTCTCTTCTCTCCTTTCCAAACCATCCTCCTCAGTCACATTCCCGTTCGTAACCGTGAGTCCCTTCCTGGGTTCGGTGAGGCTACTACTGTCTTGTTCTTTCACTCTCTTTCTTGTTTTTATACTCCATAGGTGAGTGAAATCATTTGACATTTTTTGTTTTCTGCGTGGCTTATTTCACTGAGCATAATACCCTCTAGCTCCATCCATGTTGTTGTAAATGGTAGGATTGGTTTCCTTCCTCTGGCTGAATAATATTCCACTGTTCATCTACTGATGGACACTTACCTTGGCTATTGTGTATAGTGCTGTGATAAACATAGGGGTGCAAATGTCTCTTCTAAACTGGTCTGCTGTATTCTATTATTTATTTTATATGTATGTATTCATGTATGTACTTCCTTACTTATTGTTTATTTATCATTAGTCTACAACTACATGAGTAACATTATGTTTACTTGACCCTCCCCATCACTAATTTATGAAAGTAAGGGACTAGGAAGGCTGGTTGGGAAGGGACGCAGAAGGGTGTACAGGGGGCATTACGACCAGCTCACGTTATGTGTGGGGAGGTCCCACGGGAAAGTCAGTATAGTACAGAGAGTTTAAGTAGTGATTCTGTAGCATCTTGCTAAGCTGATGGACACTGACTGTAATGGAGTATGTTGCGTGGACTTGATCTGGGGAGTGTAGTAACCATCATGTAGCTCATATAATTGTAGATTTTTAAAACTGGGCTGGTGCTTTACTCCTTCCTTCCTTCCTTCCTTCCTTCCTTCCTTCTTCCCTCCATCCCTCCTTCCTTCCTTCCTTCCTTCCTTCCCTCTCATGTATGTATTTATTTAGTCATGTATTCATTCATCTGTCTTTCTATCTATGTATCTATCTATTTATCCATCTATCTATCTATCCATCTACTTTTTAGTCTCTCTATCATTCTATCTAACTTTCTTTCTGTCTTCCCTTATATGTATTTATTTATTTATTTATGCATTCATTCATTTATCTGTCTTTCCATCTATCTAACTACCTATCTATCTGTCATTATTATACAATTGCATGAGTAACATTATATTTACTTGACTCCCCCGATCACGAAGATTCCCGGAAGATACCCCATTGCAGTCACTGTCCATGAGCATAAAAAGATACTGTGGAATCACTAGTTGTCTTCTCTGTGTTGTACAGCCCTCCCTGTGACCCCGCTCCCACATTATACGTGCTAATCGTAATGCACGCTTTCTTTCCCTCTCCCATTATCCCTCCATTCTCAACTATCCACCACATTCCCTTGCCCTTTGGTAACTGTCAGTGTCTTCTTGGGTTCTGTGAATCTAGTGCCGTTTTGTTCATGCAGTTTCTCTTGGATTTCCTTTTCCAAAGGTTGTTGAAATCATTTCATACTTGTCTTTCTCCACTGGGTTTATTTCACTGTGCATAATACCCTCTAGCTCCATCCATGTTGTTGCAAGTGATGGGATTTCTGTTCTTCATAGGGCCTAATAATATTCCACTGCTCATCTTCTGATGGACAGTTAGCTTGGCTATTGTGAATAGTGCTGTGATAGACATAGGGGCGCACATGTCTTTTGAAAACTGCGCTGCTGCATTCTATCATTTATTTATTTATTTACTTGTCATTAATCTCCAATTACATGGGTAACATTATGTTTACTAGACTCCCCCCATCACCAATTTTCCAAAGGTAAGCGTCTAGGAAGGCTGGTTGGGAAGGGAAGCAGAAGGGTGGAAAGGGGGACTTAAGATTAGCTGCCATAATGTGGGAGGGGTTCCACGTGGAAGTCAGTGTAATACAGAGAAGTCAAGTAGTGATTCTATAGAATCGTACTATGCTGACGGATAGTGACTCTAATAGGGTATGCGGTAGGGAGGGAACTTGATGATCTGGGGAGTCTACTAACTCTAATATTGCTCATATAATTGTTGATTAATGAGAGTGAAAAGAAACCCGCGGATTCCTGACTAGATAACGATGAAAGCCAGGAAAAATAAAAAAGGGAGGCGAGGGTTGCAGCAGGGTGAGCTCCCAGCGGGCGTCCCGCCTGTCCCTGCAAGCTGCTGAGCTCTCTCGGTTGGTCCGCAGGGGCTCCCCGGCCTCCCCCATCAGGCACCGCGCCGCGGTGACCCCGGGGTCATTTTGCCAAGGCACCTGCGCGGCGGCCCCGGCGGCGCCCGGTACCCTGAGGCCGCTTGTCTGCTGAGCCGCTTCCGCCAGGGCCCGCCTCCGAGGCGACCTCGAGGAACCTCCGGGCTGGGGACCAGCGGGTGCGGGTGTGGGCGCGGGCACGGGCTCGGGAGGCGCTCGAGTGTAGGCCTCCTGCCTGGCCTCGCTCACACGAACGCTCCTCCCTCCCCAGGAAGCAGCGAACCGCCGCCGCCGCCCAAGTTCCCTGAAGGCCTCCTCCTGGCGGAAGGGTGCAGCCAGCGAGGCGGCCCTGTGAGAGCGGCCGCTGACAGCTCCCCGCGCCCGGCGCGCCCGCCCCTCGCCACCTCCTGGCTCCGCCCCGCGGCGCCTTCGGCCCCGCCCATGCCCAACGCCCCTGCCCACCGCCCGACCGGCGCGCCTGCAATTGTCGGTTTGTTTTTGCATAAGGTTTTTTACACAACATGTCTGTGAGATTCTATCATCTTGTATTGGTGATTCAGTCCTTTCTATTGATGAGTAGTACTTCTTTCTATGAATAAACCACAGATGTTTTAAGAAGCCTGTTTTTAGTTTGGCCTACTATGAATATAGTCTCTGAGAAGGTTTGTGTATAGGTCTTTTTGTAAGCATAAGCACCCATTTTCATTTGAGTAAAAGCCTACAAGTGGAATTGCAGGGCCATAAGGTCAGTATGTTTTTAAGTTTATCCAAACTGCCAGATCTTTTCCCCAAAATGGTATACCATTTTACATGCCCACCAGATTGATCAACAGTTGAGGTCTGGCAGTGTCAGTTTTTGTTCTTTTGAATCATTCTAACATAATTGGGATGTCACACTGTTATTTTAATTTGCTTTTCTTTGATGACTACTGTTGCTGAATATTTTTCCATGGACTCTTTGGCCATTTGTATCTCTTCTTTTATGAAACGTCTCCACTTTTCTGCATTCCTTAATTCAATTTATCATTTTTTTTATATTTTGGTATCATTAATCTACAATTACATGGAGGACATTATGTTTACTAGGCTCCCCCCTTCACCAAGATCTCCCCACATACCCCTTCACAGTCACTGTCCATCAGCATAGTAAGATGCTGTAAGATCACTACTTGTCTTCTCTGTGATGTACAGGCCTCTCTGGGACCCCCCTCCCACATTATACGTGCTAATCGCAATGCACGCTTTCTTTCCCTCTCCCCTTATCCGTCCAGTCCCAGCTATCCACACCGGTCTCTTTCCGTTTGGTAAATGTTAGTCCATTCTTGGCTTCTATGAATCTGGTGCTGCTTTGCTCACTCAGTTTCTCTTGCTTCTCCTTCTGAGAGGTTAGTGATATCATTTGATACCTGTCTTTCTGCGCCTGGGTTATTTCACTGTGCATATTACCCTCTAGCTCCATCCATGTTGTTGTAAATGGTAGGATTTCTTGTTTTGTTTTGGCCGAATAAAATTGCACTTTTCATCTTCTGTTGGACACTTAGCTTGGTTATTATAAATAGTGGTGTGTTAAACATACGGGTGCACATGTCTGTTTTAAACTGGACTGGTGCATTTTATTATTTATTTTTTTATGTATGTATGTATGTATTCATTTATGTTCTTGCTTATTTATTATTTACTCATTTGTCATTAGTCAACAACTACATGAGTAACATTATGTTTAGTAGACACCATCCATCACCAATTTACCAAAGCTTAAGGGACTAGAAAGACTGGTTGTGAAGGGAGGGAGAAGGGTGAACAGGGGGCATTATGATTAGCTCACATAGTGTGTGGGTACCTCGCGTGCAGAAGTCTGTATAGTACAGAGAGTTCAAATAGTAATTCTATAGCATCTTACTATGCTGACGGACAGTGACTGTAATGTGGTATGTTTGGTGGACTTTATCTGGGACATGTAGTAACCTTAATGTAGCTCCTGTTATTGTGGATTGGCTGTTGTTAATAGTGCTGTGGTAAACACAGGGGTTTGTGTGTCTTTTTTCAGCTGGGCTTCTGCTTTCTTTCTTTATGTATGTGTTCATGTACATATATATTTATTTATTCATGCATTAATTCATTTCTTCTCTATCTATATCTATTAATCTATCTTCCTGTCTATCTTTCTGTCATTAATACACAATTACATGAGTAACATTATGTTTATTAGACTCCCCCCATCATGAAGATTTCCCCCACATGCCCCTTTGCAGTCACTGTCCATGAGCATAGTAAGACACTGTAGAAACACTACTTGTCTTCTCTGTGTTGTACAGCCCTCCCTGTGACCCCCCCTCCCACATTATACATGCTAATCGTAAAGCACACTTTCTTTCCCTCTCCCTTTATCCCTTCTTTCCCAACTATCCACCCCGGTCTCTTTCCCTTTGGTAACTTGTAGTCCATTCCTGGTTTCTGTGAGACTGCTCATGTTTTCTCCTTCAGTTTTTTCTTTGTTCTGATACTCCCATCACGAGTGAAATCATTATTTATATGGTGAATAATATTCCCTGTTCAAATTGTGATGCAGCTCCCCACGGCTGGGCAGTGCCCGCCATGGGGGTGGAGTTTGCAAGAGCAGCACTGTTGTCTGGAAATTCCATGATGTCACAGTGGTGCCTCTTTCCTAGAGACAGAATGTGTATGCTTAGAGGAGCAGCTGTGATTCTGGTGAGGTGGACACTGACCAACTTGACAGCATCAGGTAAAATTGGAATCCAGACCCAAGGTACTGTGTGTTTCCTTTTATTTTGGTGTCAGTACTAAACAGTTCCATGAGCAGCATTATGGTTGTTAGACTACCCCCATTACCAAGTCCCCCCCACACATAGCCCTTAAGAGTCAATGTCCATCAGCCCAGGAATATGCTGTAGAAGTGCTACTGATCTTTGCTGTGTTATACTCCCTTGACCATACCTGCCGCCTGCCCACATTATGTGTGCTACTCGTAATGCCCCATTTTCCCTCTCTTCTCTCCTTTCCAAACCATCCTCCTCAGTCACATTCCCGTTCGTAACCGTGAGTCCCTTCCTGGGTTCGGTGAGGCTACTACTGTCTTGTTCTTTCACTCTCTTTCTTGTTTTTATACTCCATAGGTGAGTGAAATCATTTGACATTTTTTGTTTTCTGCGTGGCTTATTTCACTGAGCATAATACCCTCTAGCTCCATCCATGTTGTTGTAAATGGTAGGATTGGTTTCCTTCCTCTGGCTGAATAATATTCCACTGTTCATCTACTGATGGACACTTACCTTGGCTATTGTGTATAGTGCTGTGATAAACATAGGGGTGCAAATGTCTCTTCTAAACTGGTCTGCTGTATTCTATTATTTATTTTATATGTATGTATTCATGTATGTACTTCCTTACTTATTGTTTATTTATCATTAGTCTACAACTACATGAGTAACATTATGTTTACTTGACCCTCCCCATCACTAATTTATGAAAGTAAGGGACTAGGAAGGCTGGTTGGGAAGGGACGCAGAAGGGTGTACAGGGGGCATTACGACCAGCTCACGTTATGTGTGGGGAGGTCCCACGGGAAAGTCAGTATAGTACAGAGAGTTTAAGTAGTGATTCTGTAGCATCTTGCTAAGCTGATGGACACTGACTGTAATGGAGTATGTTGCGTGGACTTGATCTGGGGAGTGTAGTAACCATCATGTAGCTCATATAATTGTAGATTTTTAAAACTGGGCTGGTGCTTTACTCCTTCCTTCCTTCTTTCTTTCCTTCCTTCCTTCCTCCCTCCATCCCTCCTTCCTTCCTTCCTTCCTTCCTTCCCTCTCATGTATGTATTTATTTAGTCATGTATTCATTCATCTGTCTTTCTATCTATGTATCTATCTATTTATCCATCTATCTATCTATCCATCTACTTTTTAGTCTCTCTATCATTCTATCTAACTTTCTTTCTTCCTTTATATGTATTTATTTATTTATTTATGCATTCATTCATTTATCTGTCTTTCCATCTATCTAACTACCTATCTATCTGTCATTATTATACAATTGCATGAGTAACATTATATTTACTTGACTCCCCCGATCACGAAGATTCCCAGAAGATACCCCATTGCAGTCACTGTCCATGAGCATAAAAGGATACTGTGGAATCACTAGTTGTCTTCTCTGTGTTGTACAGCCCTCCCTGTGACCCCGCTCCCACATTATACGTGCTAATCGTAATGCACGCTTTCTTTCCCTCTCCCATTATCCCTCCATTCTCAACTATCCACCACATTCCCTTGCCCTTTGGTAACTGTCAGTGTCTTCTTGGGTTCTGTGAATCTAGTGCCGTTTTGTTCATGCAGTTTCTCTTGGATTTCCTTTTCCAAAGGTTGTTGAAATCATTTCATACTTGTCTTTCTCCACTGGGTTTATTTCACTGTGCATAATACCCTCTAGCTCCATCCATGTTGTTGCAAGTGATGGGATTTCTGTTCTTCATAGGGCCTAATAATATTCCACTGCTCATCTTCTGATGGACAGTTAGCTTGGCTATTGTGAATAGTGCTGTGATAGACATAGGGGCGCACATGTCTTTTGAAAACTGGGCTGCTGCATTCTATCATTTATTTATTTATTTACTTGTCATTAATCTCCAATTACATGGGTAACATTATGTTTACTAGACTCCCCCCATCACCAATTTTCCAAAGGTAAGCGTCTAGGAAGGCTGGTTGGGAAGGGAAGCAGAAGGGTGGAAAGGGGGACTTAAGATTAGCTGCCATAATGTGGGAGGGGTTCCACGTGGAAGTCAGTGTAATACAGAGAAGTCAAGTAGTGATTCTATAGAATCGTACTATGCTGACGGATAGTGACTCTAATAGGGTATGCAGTAGGGAGGGAACTTGATGATCTGGGGAGTCTACTAACTCTAATATTGCTCATATAATTGTTGATTAATGAGAGTGAAAAGAAACCCGCGGATTCCTGACTAGATAACGATGAAAGCCAGGAAAAATAAAAAAGGGAGGCGAGGGTTGCAGCAGGGTGAGCTCCCAGCGGGCGTCCCGCCTGTCCCTGCAAGCTGCTGAGCTCTCTCGGTTGGTCCGCAGGGGCTCCCCGGCCTCCCCCATCAGGCACCGCGCCGCGGTGACCCCGGGGTCATTTTGCCAAGGCACCTGCGCGGCGGCCCCGGCGGCGCCCGGTACCCTGAGGCCGCTTGTCTGCTGAGCCGCTTCCGCCAGGGCCCGCCTCCGAGGCGACCTCGAGGAACCTCCGGGCTGGGGACCAGCGGGTGCGGGTGTGGGCGCGGGCACGGGCTCGGGAGGCGCTCGAGTGTAGGCCTCCTGCCTGGCCTCGCTCACACGAACGCTCCTCCCTCCCCAGGAAGCAGCGAACCGCCGCCGCCGCCCAAGTTCCCTGAAGGCCTCCTCCTGGCGGAAGGGTGCAGCCAGCGAGGCGGCCCTGTGAGAGCGGCCGCTGACAGCTCCCCGCGCCCGGCGCGCCCGCCCCTCGCCACCTCCTGGCTCCGCCCCGCGGCGCCTTCGGCCCCGCCCATGCCCAACGCCCCTGCCCACCGCCCGACCGGCGCGCCTGCAATTGTCGGTTTGTTTTTGCATAAGGTTTTTTACACAACATGTCTGTGAGATTCTATCATCTTGTATTGGTGATTCAGTCCTTTCTATTGATGAGTAGTACTTCTTCCTATGAATAAACCACAGATGTTTTAAGAAGCCTGTTTTTAGTTTGGCCTACTATGAATATAGTCTCTGAGAAGGTTTGTGTATAGGTCTTTTTGTAAGCATAAGCACCCATTTTCATTTGAGTAAAAGCCTACAAGTGGAATTGCAGGGCCATAAGGTCAGTATGTTTTTAAGTTTATCCAAACTGCCAGATCTTTTCCCCAAAATGGTATACCATTTTACATGCCCACCAGATTGATCAACAGTTGAGGTCTGGCAGTGTCAGTTTTTGTTCTTTTGAATCATTCTAACATAATTGGGATGTCACACTGTTATTTTAATTTGCTTTTCTTTGATGACTACTGTTGCTGAATATTTTTCCATGGACTCTTTGGCCATTTGTATCTCTTCTTTTATGAAACGTCTCCACTTTTCTGCATTCCTTAATTCAATTTATCATTTTTTTTATATTTTGGTATCATTAATCTACAATTACATGGAGGACATTATGTTTACTAGGCTCCCCCCTTCACCAAGATCTCCCCACATACCCCTTCACAGTCACTGTCCATCAGCATAGTAAGATGCTGTAAGGTCACTACTTGTCTTCTCTGTGATGTACAGGCCTCTCTGGGACCCCCCTCCCACATTATACGTGCTAATCGCAATGCACGCTTTCTTTCCCTCTCCCCTTATCCGTCCAGTCCCAGCTATCCACACCGGTCTCTTTCCGTTTGGTAAATGTTAGTCCATTCTTGGCTTCTATGAATCTGGTGCTGCTTTGCTCACTCAGTTTCTCTTGCTTCTCCTTCTGAGAGGTTAGTGATATCATTTGATACCTGTCTTTCTGCGCCTGGGTTATTTCACTGTGCATATTACCGTCTAGCTCCATCCATGTTGTTGTAAATGGTAGGATTTCTTGTTTTGTTTTGGCTGAATAAAATTGCACTTTTCATCTTCTGTTGGACACTTAGCTTGGTTATTATAAATAGTGGTGTGTTAAACATAGGGGTGCACATGTCTGTTTTAAACTGGACTGCTGCATTTTATTATTTATTTTTTTATGTATGTATGTATGTATTCATTTATGTTCTTGCTTATTTATTATTTACTCATTTGTCATTAGTCAACAACTACATGAGTAACATTATGTTTAGTAGACACCATCCATCACCAATTTACCAAAGCTTAAGGGACTAGAAAGACTGGTTGTGAAGGGAGGGAGAAGGGTGAACAGGGGGCATTATGATTAGCTCACATAGTGTGTGGGTACCTCCCGTGCGGAAGTCTGTCTAGTACAGAGAGTTCAAATAGTAATTCTATAGCATCTTACTATGCTGACGGACAGTGACTGTAATGTGGTATGTTTGGTGGACTTTATCTGGGGCATGTAGTAACCTTAATGTAGCTCCTGTTATTGTGGATTGGCTGTTGTTAATAGTGCTGTGGTAAACACAGGGGTTTGTGTGTCTTTTTTCAGCTGGGCTTCTGCTTTCTTTCTTTATGTATGTGTTCATGTACATATATATTTATTTATTCATGCATTAATTCATTTCTTCTCTATCTATATCTATTAATCTATCTTCCTGTCTATCTTTCTGTCATTAATACACAATTACATGAGTAACATTATGTTTATTAGACTCCCCCCATCATGAAGATTTCCCCCACATGCCCCTTTGCAGTCACTGTCCATGAGCATAGTAAGACACTGTAGAAACACTACTTGTCTTCTCTGTGTTGTACAGCCCTCCCTGTGACCCCCCCTCCCACATTATACATGCTAATCGTAAAGCACACTTTCTTTCCCTCTCCCTTTATCCCTTCTTTCCCAACTATCCACCCCGGTCTCTTTCCCTTTGGTAACTTGTAGTCCATTCCTGGTTTCTGTGAGACTGCTCATGTTTTCTCCTTCAGTTTTTTCTTTGTTCTGATACTCCCATCACGAGTGAAATCATTATTTATATGGTGAATAATATTCCCTGTTCAAATTGTGATGCAGCTCCCCACGGCTGGGCAGTGCCCGCCATGGGGGTGGAGTTTGCAAGAGCAGCACTGTTGTCTGGAAATTCCATGATGTCACAGTGGTGCCTCTTTCCTAGAGACAGAATGTGTATGCTTAGAGGAGCAGCTGTGATTCTGGTGAGGTGGACACTGACCAACTTGACAGCATCAGGTAAAATTGGAATCCAGACCCAAGGTACTGTGTGTTTCCTTTTATTTTGGTGTCAGTACTAAACAGTTCCATGAGCAGCATTATGGTTGTTAGACTACCCCCATTACCAAGTCCCCCCCACACATAGCCCTTAAGAGTCAATGTCCATCAGCCCAGGAATATGCTGTAGAAGTGCTACTGATCTTTGCTGTGTTATACTCCCTTGACCATACCTGCCGCCTGCCCACATTATGTGTGCTACTCGTAATGCCCCATTTTCCCTCTCTTCTCTCCTTTCCAAACCATCCTCCTCAGTCACATTCCCGTTCGTAACCGTGAGTCCCTTCCTGGGTTCGGTGAGGCTACTACTGTCTTGTTCTTTCACTCTCTTTCTTGTTTTTATACTCCATAGGTGAGTGAAATCATTTGACATTTTTTGTTTTCTGCGTGGCTTATTTCACTGAGCATAATACCCTCTAGCTCCATCCATGTTGTTGTAAATGGTAGGATTGGTTTCCTTCCTCTGGCTGAATAATATTCCACTGTTCATCTACTGATGGACACTTACCTTGGCTATTGTGTATAGTGCTGTGATAAACATAGGGGTGCAAATGTCTCTTCTAAACTGGTCTGCTGTATTCTATTATTTATTTTATATGTATGTATTCATGTATGTACTTCCTTACTTATTGTTTATTTATCATTAGTCTACAACTACATGAGTAACATTATGTTTACTTGACCCTCCCCATCACTAATTTATGAAAGTAAGGGACTAGGAAGGCTGGTTGGGAAGGGAGGCAGAAGGGTGTACAGGGGGCATTACGACCAGCTCACGTTATGTGTGGGGAGGTCCCACGGGAAAGTCAGTATAGTACAGAGAGTTTAAGTAGTGATTCTGTAGCATCTTGCTAAGCTGATGGACACTGACTGTAATGGAGTATGTTGCGTGGACTTGATCTGGGGAGTGTAGTAACCATCATGTAGCTCATATAATTGTAGATTTTTAAAACTGGGCTGGTGCTTTACTCCTTCCTTCCTTCCTTCCTTCCTTCCTTCCTTCTTCCCTCCATCCCTCCTTCCTTCCTTCCTTCCTTCCTTCCCTCTCATGTATGTATTTATTTAGTCATGTATTCATTCATCTGTCTTTCTATCTATGTATCTATCTATTTATCCATCTATCTATCTATCCATCTACTTTTTAGTCTCTCTATCATTCTATCTAACTTTCTTTCTGTCTTCCCTTATATGTATTTATTTATTTATTTATGCATTCATTCATTTATCTGTCTTTCCATCTATCTAACTACCTATCTATCTGTCATTATTATACAATTGCATGAGTAACATTATATTTACTTGACTCCCCCGATCACGAAGATTCCCGGAAGATACCCCATTGCAGTCACTGTCCATGAGCATAAAAAGATACTGTGGAATCACTAGTTGTCTTCTCTGTGTTGTACAGCCCTCCCTGTGACCCCGCTCCCACATTATACGTGCTAATCGTAATGCACGCTTTCTTTCCCTCTCCCATTATCCCTCCATTCTCAACTATCCACCACATTCCCTTGCCCTTTGGTAACTGTCAGTGTCTTCTTGGGTTCTGTGAATCTAGTGCCGTTTTGTTCATGCAGTTTCTCTTGGATTTCCTTTTCCAAAGGTTGTTGAAATCATTTCATACTTGTCTTTCTCCACTGGGTTTATTTCACTGTGCATAATACCCTCTAGCTCCATCCATGTTGTTGCAAGTGATGGGATTTCTGTTCTTCATAGGGCCTAATAATATTCCACTGCTCATCTTCTGATGGACAGTTAGCTTGGCTATTGTGAATAGTGCTGTGATAGACATAGGGGCGCACATGTCTTTTGAAAACTGCGCTGCTGCATTCTATCATTTATTTATTTATTTACTTGTCATTAATCTCCAATTACATGGGTAACATTATGTTTACTAGACTCCCCCCATCACCAATTTTCCAAAGGTAAGCGTCTAGGAAGGCTGGTTGGGAAGGGAAGCAGAAGGGTGGAAAGGGGGACTTAAGATTAGCTGCCATAATGTGGGAGGGGTTCCACGTGGAAGTCAGTGTAATACAGAGAAGTCAAGTAGTGATTCTATAGAATCGTACTATGCTGACGGATAGTGACTCTAATAGGGTATGCGGTAGGGAGGGAACTTGATGATCTGGGGAGTCTACTAACTCTAATATTGCTCATATAATTGTTGATTAATGAGAGTGAAAAGAAACCCGCGGATTCCTGACTAGATAACGATGAAAGCCAGGAAAAATAAAAAAGGGAGGCGAGGGTTGCAGCAGGGTGAGCTCCCAGCGGGCGTCCCGCCTGTCCCTGCAAGCTGCTGAGCTCTCTCGGTTGGTCCGCAGGGGCTCCCCGGCCTCCCCCATCAGGCACCGCGCCGCGGTGACCCCGGGGTCATTTTGCCAAGGCACCTGCGCGGCGGCCCCGGCGGCGCCCGGTACCCTGAGGCCGCTTGTCTGCTGAGCCGCTTCCGCCAGGGCCCGCCGCCGCCACCGGGGCCCGCCTCCGAGGCGACCTCGAGGAACCTCCGGGCTGGGGACCAGCGGGTGCGGGTGTGGGCGCGGGCACGGGCTCGGGAGGCGCTCGAGTGTAGGCCTCCTGCCTGGCCTCGCTCACACGAACGCTCCTCCCTCCCCAGGAAGCAGCGAACCGCCGCCGCCGCCCAAGTTCCCTGAAGGCCTCCTCCTGGCGGAAGGGTGCAGCCAGCGAGGCGGCCCTGTGAGAGCGGCCGCTGACAGCTCCCCGCGCCCGGCGCGCCCGCCCCTCGCCACCTCCTGGCTCCGCCCCGCGGCGCCTTCGGCCCCGCCCATGCCCAACGCCCCTGCCCACCGCCCGACCGGCGCGCCTGCAATTGTCGGTTTGTTTTTGCATAAGGTTTTTTACACAACATGTCTGTGAGATTCTATCATCTTGTATTGGTGATTCAGTCCTTTCTATTGATGAGTAGTACTTCTTCCTATGAATAAACCACAGATGTTTTAAGAAGCCTGTTTTTAGTTTGGCCTACTATGAATATAGTCTCTGAGAAGGTTTGTGTATAGGTCTTTTTGTAAGCATAAGCACCCATTTTCATTTGAGTAAAAGCCTACAAGTGGAATTGCAGGGCCATAAGGTCAGTATGTTTTTAAGTTTATCCAAACTGCCAGATCTTTTCCCCAAAATGGTATACCATTTTACATGCCCACCAGATTGATCAACAGTTGAGGTCTGGCAGTGTCAGTTTTTGTTCTTTTGAATCATTCTAACATAATTGGGATGTCACACTGTTATTTTAATTTGCTTTTCTTTGATGACTACTGTTGCTGAATATTTTTCCATGGACTCTTTGGCCATTTGTATCTCTTCTTTTATGAAACGTCTCCACTTTTCTGCATTCCTTAATTCAATTTATCATTTTTTTAATATTTTGGTATCATTAATCTACAATTACATGGAGGACATTATGTTTACTAGGCTCCCCCCTTCACCAAGATCTCCCCACATACCCCTTCACAGTCACTGTCCATCAGCATAGTAAGATGCTGTAAGATCACTACTTGTCTTCTCTGTGATGTACAGGCCTCTCTGGGACCCCCCTCCCACATTATACGTGCTAATCGCAATGCACGCTTTCTTTCCCTCTCCCCTTATCCGTCCAGTCCCAGCTATCCACACCGGTCTCTTTCCCTTTGGTACATGTTAGTCCATTCTTGGCTTCTATGAATCTGGTGCTGCTTTGCTCACTCAGTTTCTCTTGCTTCTCCTTCTGAGAGGTTAGTGATATCATTTGATACCTGTCTTTCTGCGCCTGGGTTATTTCTCTGTGCATATTACCCTCTAGCTCCATCCATGTTGTTGTAAATGGTAGGATTTCTTGTTTTGTTTTGGCTGAATAAAATTGCACTTTTCATCTTCTGTTGGACACTTAGCTTGGTTATTATAAATAGTGGTGTGTTAAACATAGGGGTGCACATGTCTGTTTTAAACTGGACTGCTGCATTTTATTATTTATTTTTTTATGTATGTATGTATGTATTCATTTATATTCTTGCTTATTTATTATTTACTCATTTGTCATTAGTCAACAACTACATGAGTAACATTATGTTTAGTAGACACCATCCATCACCAATTTACCAAAGCTTCAGGGACTAGAAAGACTGGTTGTGAAGGGAGGGAGAAGGGTGAACAGGGGGCATTATGATTAGCTCACATAGTGTGTGGGTACCTCCCGTGCGGAAGTCTGTCTAGTACAGAGAGTTCAAATAGTAATTCTATAGCATCTTACTATGCTGACGGACAGTGACTGTAATGTGGTATGTTTGGTGGACTTTATCTGGGGCATGTAGTAACCTTAATG
Organism: Manis pentadactyla; assembly: GCF_030020395.1. Classification (NCBI taxonomy): domain Eukaryota; kingdom Metazoa; phylum Chordata; class Mammalia; order Pholidota; family Manidae; genus Manis; species Manis pentadactyla. The sequence goes on from NC_080020.1 coordinate 19,930,512, forward strand.
TAGCTCCTGTTATTGTGGATTGGCTGTTGTTAATAGTGCTGTGGTAAACACAGGGGTTTGTGTGTCTTTTTTCAGCTGGGCTTCTGCTTTCTTTCTTTATGTATGTGTTCATGTACATATATATTTATTTATTCATGCATTAATTCATTTCTTCTCTATCTATATCTATTAATCTATCTTCCTGTCTATCTTTCTGTCATTAATACACAATTACATGAGTAACATTATGTTTATTAGACTCCCCCCATCATGAAGATTTCCCCCACATGCCCCTTTGCAGTCACTGTCCATGAGCATAGTAAGACACTGTAGAAACACTACTTGTCTTCTCTGTGTTGTACAGCCCTCCCTGTGACCCCCCCTCCCACATTATACATGCTAATCGTAAAGCACACTTTCTTTCCCTCTCCCTTTATCCCTTCTTTCCCAACTATCCACCCCGGTCTCTTTCCCTTTGGTAACTTGTAGTCCATTCCTGGTTTCTGTGAGACTGCTCATGTTTTCTCCTTCAGTTTTTTCTTTGTTCTGATACTCCCATCACGAGTGAAATCATTATTTATATGGTGAATAATATTCCCTGTTCAAATTGTGATGCAGCTCCCCACGGCTGGGCAGTGCCCGCCATGGGGGTGGAGTTTGCAAGAGCAGCACTGTTGTCTGGAAATTCCATGATGTCACAGTGGTGCCTCTTTCCTAGAGACAGAATGTGTATGCTTAGAGGAGCAGCTGTGATTCTGGTGAGGTGGACACTGACCAACTTGACAGCATCAGGTAAAATTGGAATCCAGACCCAAGGTACTGTGTGTTTCCTTTTATTTTGGTGTCAGTACTAAACAGTTCCATGAGCAGCATTATGGTTGTTAGACTACCCCCATTACCAAGTCCCCCCCACACATAGCCCTTAAGAGTCAATGTCCATCAGCCCAGGAATATGCTGTAGAAGTGCTACTGATCTTTGCTGTGTTATACTCCCTTGACCATACCTGCTGCCTGCCCACATTATGTGTGCTACTCGTAATGCCCCATTTTCCCTCTCTTCTCTCCTTTCCAAACCATCCTCCTCAGTCACATTCCCGTTCGTAACCGTGAGTCCCTTCCTGGGTTCGGTGAGGCTACTACTGTCTTGTTCTTTCACTCTCTTTCTTGTTTTTATACTCCATAGGTGAGTGAAATCATTTGACATTTTTTGTTTTCTGCGTGGCTTATTTCACTGAGCATAATACCCTCTAGCTCCATCCATGTTGTTGTAAATGGTAGGATTGGTTTCCTTCCTCTGGCTGAATAATATTCCACTGTTCATCTACTGATGGACACTTACCTTGGCTATTGTGTATAGTGCTGTGATAAACATAGGGGTGCAAATGTCTCTTCTAAACTGGTCTGCTGTATTCTATTATTTATTTTATATGTATGTATTCATGTATGTACTTCCTTACTTATTGTTTATTTATCATTAGTCTACAACTACATGAGTAACATTATGTTTACTTGACCCTCTCCATCACTAATTTATGAAAGTAAGGGACTAGGAAGGCTGGTTGGGAAGGGAGGCAGAAGGGTGTACAGGGGGCATTACGACCAGCTCACGTTATGTGTGGGGAGGTCCCACGGGAAAGTCAGTATAGTACAGAGAGTTTAAGTAGTGATTCTGTAGCATCTTGCTAAGCTGATGGACACTGACTGTAATGGAGTATGTTGCGTGGACTTGATCTGGGGAGTGTAGTAACCATCATGTAGCTCATATAATTGTAGATTTTTAAAACTGGGCTGGTGCTTTACTCCTTCCTTCCTTCTTTCTTTCCTTCCTTCCTTCCTCCCTCCATCCCTCCTTCCTTCCTTCCTTCCTTTCTTCCCTCTCATGTATGTATTTATTTAGTCATGTATTCATTCATCTGTCTTTCTATCTATGTATCTATCTATTTATCCATCTATCTATCTATCCATCTACTTTTTAGTCTCTCTATCATTCTATCTAACTTTCTTTCTGTCTTCCTTTATATGTATTTATTTATTTATTTATGCATTCATTCATTTATCTGTCTTTCCATCTATCTAACTACCTATCTATCTGTCATTATTATACAATTGCATGAGTAACATTATATTTACTTGACTCCCCCGATCACGAAGATTCCCGGAAGATACCCCATTGCAGTCACTGTCCATGAGCATAAAAAGATACTGTGGAATCACTAGTTGTCTTCTCTGTGTTGTACAGCCCTCCCTGTGACCCCGCTCCCACATTATACGTGCTATTCGTAATGCACGCTTTCTTTCCCTCTCCCATTATCCCTCCATTCTCAACTATCCACCACATTCCCTTGCCCTTTGGTAACTGTCAGTGTCTTCTTGGGTTCTGTGAATCTAGTGCCGTTTTGTTCATGCAGTTTCTCTTGGATTTCCTTTTCCAAAGGTTGTTGAAATCATTTCATACTTGTCTTTCTCCACTGGGTTTATTTCACTGTGCATAATACCCTCTAGCTCCATCCATGTTGTTGCAAGTGATGGGATTTCTGTTCTTCATAGGGCCTAATAATATTCCACTGCTCATCTTCTGATGGACAGTTAGCTTGGCTATTGTGAATAGTGCTGTGATAGACATAGGGGCGCACATGTCTTTTGAAAACTGCGCTGCTGCATTCTATCATTTATTTATTTATTTACTTGTCATTAATCTCCAATTACATGGGTAACATTATGTTTACTAGACTCCCCCCATCACCAATTTTCCAAAGGTAAGCGTCTAGGAAGGCTGGTTGGGAAGGGAAGCAGAAGGGTGGAAAGGGGGACTTAAGATTAGCTGCCATAATGTGGGAGGGGTTCCACGTGGAAGTCAGTGTAATACAGAGAAGTCAAGTAGTGATTCTATAGAATCGTACTATGCTGACGGATAGTGACTCTAATAGGGTATGCGGTAGGGAGGGAACTTGATGATCTGGGGAGTCTACTAACTCTAATATTGCTCATATAATTGTTGATTAATGAGAGTGAAAAGAAACCCGCGGATTCCTGACTAGATAACGATGAAAGCCAGGAAAAATAAAAAAGGGAGGCGAGGGTTGCAGCAGGGTGAGCTCCCAGCGGGCGTCCCGCCTGTCCCTGCAAGCTGCTGAGCTCTCTCGGTTGGTCCGCAGGGGCTCCCCGGCCTCCCCCATCAGGCACCGCGCCGCGGTGACCCCGGGGTCATTTTGCCAAGGCACCTGCGCGGCGGCCCCGGCGGCGCCCGGTACCCTGAGGCCGCTTGTCTGCTGAGCCGCTTCCGCCAGGGCCCGCCGCCGCCACCGGGGCCCGCCTCCGAGGCGACCTCGAGGAACCTCCGGGCTGGGGACCAGCGGGTGCGGGTGTGGGCGCGGGCACGGGCTCGGGAGGCGCTCGAGTGTAGGCCTCCTGCCTGGCCTCGCTCACACGAACGCTCCTCCCTCCCCAGGAAGCAGCGAACCGCCGCCGCCGCCCAAGTTCCCTGAAGGCCTCCTCCTGGCGGAAGGGTGCAGCCAGCGAGGCGGCCCTGTGAGAGCGGCCGCTGACAGCTCCCCGCGCCCGGCGCGCCCGCCCCTCGCCACCTCCTGGCTCCGCCCCGCGGCGCCTTCGGCCCCGCCCATGCCCAACGCCCCTGCCCACCGCCCGACCGGCGCGCCTGCAATTGTCGGTTTGTTTTTGCATAAGGTTTTTTACACAACATGTCTGTGAGATTCTATCATCTTGTATTGGTGATTCAGTCCTTTCTATTGATGAGTAGTACTTCTTCCTATGAATAAACCACAGATGTTTTAAGAAGCCTGTTTTTAGTTTGGCCTACTATGAATATAGTCTCTGAGAAGGTTTGTGTATAGGTCTTTTTGTAAGCATAAGCACCCATTTTCATTTGAGTAAAAGCCTACAAGTGGAATTGCAGGGCCATAAGGTCAGTATGTTTTTAAGTTTATCCAAACTGCCAGATCTTTTCCCCAAAATGGTATACCATTTTACATGCCCACCAGATTGATCAACAGTTGAGGTCTGGCAGTGTCAGTTTTTGTTCTTTTGAATCATTCTAACATAATTGGGATGTCACACTGTTATTTTAATTTGCTTTTCTTTGATGACTACTGTTGCTGAATATTTTTCCATGGACTCTTTGGCCATTTGTATCTCTTCTTTTATGAAACGTCTCCACTTTTCTGCATTCCTTAATTCAATTTATCATTTTTTTTATATTTTGGTATCATTAATCTACAATTACATGGAGGACATTATGTTTACTAGGCTCCCCCCTTCACCAAGATCTCCCCACATACCCCTTCACAGTCACTGTCCATCAGCATAGTAAGATGCTGTAAGATCACTACTTGTCTTCTCTGTGATGTACAGGCCTCTCTGGGACCCCCCTCCCACATTATACGTGCTAATCGCAATGCACGCTTTCTTTCCCTCTCCCCTTATCCGTCCAGTCCCAGCTATCCACACCGGTCTCTTTCCCTTTGGTACATGTTAGTCCATTCTTGGCTTCTATGAATCTGGTGCTGCTTTGCTCACTCAGTTTCTCTTGCTTCTCCTTCTGAGAGGTTAGTGATATCATTTGATACCTGTCTTTCTGCGCCTGGGTTATTTCACTGTGCATATTACCCTCTAGCTCCATCCATGTTGTTGTAAATGGTAGGATTTCTTGTTTTGTTTTGGCCGAATAAAATTGCACTTTTCATCTTCTGTTGGACACTTAGCTTGGTTATTATAAATAGTGGTGTGTTAAACATACGGGTGCACATGTCTGTTTTAAACTGGACTGGTGCATTTTATTATTTATTTTTTTATGTATGTATGTATGTATTCATTTATGTTCTTGCTTATTTATTATTTACTCATTTGTCATTAGTCAACAACTACATGAGTAACATTATGTTTAGTAGACACCATCCATCACCAATTTACCAAAGCTTAAGGGACTAGAAAGACTGGTTGTGAAGGGAGGGAGAAGGGTGAACAGGGGGCATTATGATTAGCTCACATAGTGTGTGGGTACCTCGCGTGCAGAAGTCTGTATAGTACAGAGAGTTCAAATAGTAATTCTATAGCATCTTACTATGCTGACGGACAGTGACTGTAATGTGGTATGTTTGGTGGACTTTATCTGGGGCATGTAGTAACCTTAATGTAGCTCCTGTTATTGTGGATTGGCTGTTGTTAATAGTGCTGTGGTAAACACAGGGGTTTGTGTGTCTTTTTTCAGCTGGGCTTCTGCTTTCTTTCTTTATGTATGTGTTCATGTACATATATATTTATTTATTCATGCATTAATTCATTTCTTCTCTATCTATATCTATTAATCTATCTTCCTGTCTATCTTTCTGTCATTAATACACAATTACATGAGTAACATTATGTTTATTAGACTCCCCCCATCATGAAGATTTCCCCCACATGCTCCTTTGCAGTCACTGTCCATGAGCATAGTAAGACACTGTAGAAACACTACTTGTCTTCTCTGTGTTGTACAGCCCTCCCTGTGACCCCCCCTCCCACATTATACATGCTAATCGTAAAGCACACTTTCTTTCCCTCTCCCTTTATCCCTTCTTTCCCAACTATCCACCCCGGTCTCTTTCCCTTTGGTAACTTGTAGTCCATTCCTGGTTTCTGTGAGACTGCTCATGTTTTCTCCTTCAGTTTTTTCTTTGTTCTGATACTCCCATCACGAGTGAAATCATTATTTATATGGTGAATAATATTCCCTGTTCAAATTGTGATGCAGCTCCCCACGGCTGGGCAGTGCCCGCCATGGGGGTGGAGTTTGCAAGAGCAGCACTGTTGTCTGGAAATTCCATGATGTCACAGTGGTGCCTCTTTCCTAGAGACAGAATGTGTATGCTTAGAGGAGCAGCTGTGATTCTGGTGAGGTGGACACTGACCAACTTGACAGCATCAGGTAAAATTGGAATCCAGACCCAAGGTACTGTGTGTTTCCTTTTATTTTGGTGTCAGTACTAAACAGTTCCATGAGCAGCATTATGGTTGTTAGACTACCCCCATTACCAAGTCCCCCCCACACATAGCCCTTAAGAGTCAATGTCCATCAGCCCAGGAATATGCTGTAGAAGTGCTACTGATCTTTGCTGTGTTATACTCCCTTGACCATACCTGCCGCCTGCCCACATTATGTGTGCTACTCGTAATGCCCCATTTTCCCTCTCTTCTCTCCTTTCCAAACCATCCTCCTCAGTCACATTCCCGTTCGTAACCGTGAGTCCCTTCCTGGGTTCGGTGAGGCTACTACTGTCTTGTTCTTTCACTCTCTTTCTTGTTTTTATACTCCATAGGTGAGTGAAATCATTTGACATTTTTTGTTTTCTGCGTGGCTTATTTCACTGAGCATAATACCCTCTAGCTCCATCCATGTTGTTGTAAATGGTAGGATTGGTTTCCTTCCTCTGGCTGAATAATATTCCACTGTTCATCTACTGATGGACACTTACCTTGGCTATTGTGTATAGTGCTGTGATAAACATAGGGGTGCAAATGTCTCTTCTAAACTGGTCTGCTGTATTCTATTATTTATTTTATACGTATGTATTCATGTATGTACTTCCTTACTTATTGTTTATTTATCATTAGTCTACAACTACATGAGTAACATTATGTTTACTTGACCCTCCCCATCACTAATTTATGAAAGTAAGGGACTAGGAAGGCTGGTTGGGAAGGGACGCAGAAGGGTGTACAGGGGGCATTACGACCAGCTCACGTTATGTGTGGGGAGGTCCCACGGGAAAGTCAGTATAGTACAGAGAGTTTAAGTAGTGATTCTGTAGCATCTTGCTAAGCTGATGGACACTGACTGTAATGGAGTATGTTGCGTGGACTTGATCTGGGGAGTGTAGTAACCATCATGTAGCTCATATAATTGTAGATTTTTAAAACTGGGCTGGTGCTTTACTCCTTCCTTCCTTCTTTCTTTCCTTCCTTCCTTCCTCCCTCCATCCCTCCTTCCTTCCTTCCTTCCTTCCTTCCCTCTCATGTATGTATTTATTTAGTCATGTATTCATTCATCTGTCTTTCTATCTATGTATCTATCTATTTATCCATCTATCTATCTATCCATCTACTTTTTAGTCTCTCTATCATTCTATCTAACTTTCTTTCTTCCTTTATATGTATTTATTTATTTATTTATGCATTCATTCATTTATCTGTCTTTCCATCTATCTAACTACCTATCTATCTGTCATTATTATACAATTGCATGAGTAACATTATATTTACTTGACTCCCCCGATCACGAAGATTCCCAGAAGATACCCCATTGCAGTCACTGTCCATGAGCATAAAAGGATACTGTGGAATCACTAGTTGTCTTCTCTGTGTTGTACAGCCCTCCCTGTGACCCCGCTCCCACATTATACGTGCTAATCGTAATGCACGCTTTCTTTCCCTCTCCCATTATCCCTCCATTCTCAACTATCCACCACATTCCCTTGCCCTTTGGTAACTGTCAGTGTCTTCTTGGGTTCTGTGAATCTAGTGCCGTTTTGTTCATGCAGTTTCTCTTGGATTTCCTTTTCCAAAGGTTGTTGAAATCATTTCATACTTGTCTTTCTCCACTGGGTTTATTTCACTGTGCATAATACCCTCTAGCTCCATCCATGTTGTTGCAAGTGATGGGATTTCTGTTCTTCATAGGGCCTAATAATATTCCACTGCTCATCTTCTGATGGACAGTTAGCTTGGCTATTGTGAATAGTGCTGTGATAGACATAGGGGCGCACATGTCTTTTGAAAACTGGGCTGCTGCATTCTATCATTTATTTATTTATTTACTTGTCATTAATCTCCAATTACATGGGTAACATTATGTTTACTAGACTCCCCCCATCACCAATTTTCCAAAGGTAAGCGTCTAGGAAGGCTGGTTGGGAAGGGAAGCAGAAGGGTGGAAAGGGGGACTTAAGATTAGCTGCCATAATGTGGGAGGGGTTCCACGTGGAAGTCAGTGTAATACAGAGAAGTCAAGTAGTGATTCTATAGAATCGTACTATGCTGACGGATAGTGACTCTAATAGGGTATGCAGTAGGGAGGGAACTTGATGATCTGGGGAGTCTACTAACTCTAATATTGCTCATATAATTGTTGATTAATGAGAGTGAAAAGAAACCCGCGGATTCCTGACTAGATAACGATGAAAGCCAGGAAAAATAAAAAAGGGAGGCGAGGGTTGCAGCAGGGTGAGCTCCCAGCGGGCGTCCCGCCTGTCCCTGCAAGCTGCTGAGCTCTCTCGGTTGGTCCGCAGGGGCTCCCCGGCCTCCCCCATCAGGCACCGCGCCGCGGTGACCCCGGGGTCATTTTGCCAAGGCACCTGCGCGGCGGCCCCGGCGGCGCCCGGTACCCTGAGGCCGCTTGTCTGCTGAGCCGCTTCCGCCAGGGCCCGCCTCCGAGGCGACCTCGAGGAACCTCCGGGCTGGGGACCAGCGGGTGCGGGTGTGGGCGCGGGCACGGGCTCGGGAGGCGCTCGAGTGTAGGCCTCCTGCCTGGCCTCGCTCACACGAACGCTCCTCCCTCCCCAGGAAGCAGCGAACCGCCGCCGCCGCCCAAGTTCCCTGAAGGCCTCCTCCTGGCGGAAGGGTGCAGCCAGCGAGGCGGCCCTGTGAGAGCGGCCGCTGACAGCTCCCCGCGCCCGGCGCGCCCGCCCCTCGCCACCTCCTGGCTCCGCCCCGCGGCGCCTTCGGCCCCGCCCATGCCCAACGCCCCTGCCCACCGCCCGACCGGCGCGCCTGCAATTGTCGGTTTGTTTTTGCATAAGGTTTTTTACACAACATGTCTGTGAGATTCTATCATCTTGTATTGGTGATTCAGTCCTTTCTATTGATGAGTAGTACTTCTTCCTATGAATAAACCACAGATGTTTTAAGAAGCCTGTTTTTAGTTTGGCCTACTATGAATATAGTCTCTGAGAAGGTTTGTGTATAGGTCTTTTTGTAAGCATAAGCACCCATTTTCATTTGAGTAAAAGCCTACAAGTGGAATTGCAGGGCCATAAGGTCAGTATGTTTTTAAGTTTATCCAAACTGCCAGATCTTTTCCCCAAAATGGTATACCATTTTACATGCCCACCAGATTGATCAACAGTTGAGGTCTGGCAGTGTCAGTTTTTGTTCTTTTGAATCATTCTAACATAATTGGGATGTCACACTGTTATTTTAATTTGCTTTTCTTTGATGACTACTGTTGCTGAATATTTTTCCATGGACTCTTTGGCCATTTGTATCTCTTCTTTTATGAAACGTCTCCACTTTTCTGCATTCCTTAATTCAATTTATCATTTTTTTTATATTTTGGTATCATTAATCTACAATTACATGGAGGACATTATGTTTACTAGGCTCCCCCCTTCACCAAGATCTCCCCACATACCCCTTCACAGTCACTGTCCATCAGCATAGTAAGATGCTGTAAGGTCACTACTTGTCTTCTCTGTGATGTACAGGCCTCTCTGGGACCCCCCTCCCACATTATACGTGCTAATCGCAATGCACGCTTTCTTTCCCTCTCCCCTTATCCGTCCAGTCCCAGCTATCCACACCGGTCTCTTTCCGTTTGGTAAATGTTAGTCCATTCTTGGCTTCTATGAATCTGGTGCTGCTTTGCTCACTCAGTTTCTCTTGCTTCTCCTTCTGAGAGGTTAGTGATATCATTTGATACCTGTCTTTCTGCGCCTGGGTTATTTCACTGTGCATATTACCGTCTAGCTCCATCCATGTTGTTGTAAATGGTAGGATTTCTTGTTTTGTTTTGGCTGAATAAAATTGCACTTTTCATCTTCTGTTGGACACTTAGCTTGGTTATTATAAATAGTGGTGTGTTAAACATAGGGGTGCACATGTCTGTTTTAAACTGGACTGCTGCATTTTATTATTTATTTTTTTATGTATGTATGTATGTATTCATTTATGTTCTTGCTTATTTATTATTTACTCATTTGTCATTAGTCAACAACTACATGAGTAACATTATGTTTAGTAGACACCATCCATCACCAATTTACCAAAGCTTAAGGGACTAGAAAGACTGGTTGTGAAGGGAGGGAGAAGGGTGAACAGGGGGCATTATGATTAGCTCACATAGTGTGTGGGTACCTCCCGTGCGGAAGTCTGTCTAGTACAGAGAGTTCAAATAGTAATTCTATAGCATCTTACTATGCTGACGGACAGTGACTGTAATGTGGTATGTTTGGTGGACTTTATCTGGGGCATGTAGTAACCTTAATGTAGCTCCTGTTATTGTGGATTGGCTGTTGTTAATAGTGCTGTGGTAAACACAGGGGTTTGTGTGTCTTTTTTCAGCTGGGCTTCTGCTTTCTTTCTTTATGTATGTGTTCATGTACATATATATTTATTTATTCATGCATTAATTCATTTCTTCTCTATCTATATCTATTAATCTATCTTCCTGTCTATCTTTCTGTCATTAATACACAATTACATGAGTAACATTATGTTTATTAGACTCCCCCCATCATGAAGATTTCCCCCACATGCCCCTTTGCAGTCACTGTCCATGAGCATAGTAAGACACTGTAGAAACACTACTTGTCTTCTCTGTGTTGTACAGCCCTCCCTGTGACCCCCCCTCCCACATTATACATGCTAATCGTAAAGCACACTTTCTTTCCCTCTCCCTTTATCCCTTCTTTCCCAACTATCCACCCCGGTCTCTTTCCCTTTGGTAACTTGTAGTCCATTCCTGGTTTCTGTGAGACTGCTCATGTTTTCTCCTTCAGTTTTTTCTTTGTTCTGATACTCCCATCACGAGTGAAATCATTATTTATATGGTGAATAATATTCCCTGTTCAAATTGTGATGCAGCTCCCCACGGCTGGGCAGTGCCCGCCATGGGGGTGGAGTTTGCAAGAGCAGCACTGTTGTCTGGAAATTCCATGATGTCACAGTGGTGCCTCTTTCCTAGAGACAGAATGTGTATGCTTAGAGGAGCAGCTGTGATTCTGGTGAGGTGGACACTGACCAACTTGACAGCATCAGGTAAAATTGGAATCCAGACCCAAGGTACTGTGTGTTTCCTTTTATTTTGGTGTCAGTACTAAACAGTTCCATGAGCAGCATTATGGTTGTTAGACTACCCCCATTACCAAGTCCCCCCCACACATAGCCCTTAAGAGTCAATGTCCATCAGCCCAGGAATATGCTGTAGAAGTGCTACTGATCTTTGCTGTGTTATACTCCCTTGACCATACCTGCCGCCTGCCCACATTATGTGTGCTACTCGTAATGCCCCATTTTCCCTCTCTTCTCTCCTTTCCAAACCATCCTCCTCAGTCACATTCCCGTTCGTAACCGTGAGTCCCTTCCTGGGTTCGGTGAGGCTACTACTGTCTTGTTCTTTCACTCTCTTTCTTGTTTTTATACTCCATAGGTGAGTGAAATCATTTGACATTTTTTGTTTTCTGCGTGGCTTATTTCACTGAGCATAATACCCTCTAGCTCCATCCATGTTGTTGTAAATGGTAGGATTGGTTTCCTTCCTCTGGCTGAATAATATTCCACTGTTCATCTACTGATGGACACTTACCTTGGCTATTGTGTATAGTGCTGTGATAAACATAGGGGTGCAAATGTCTCTTCTAAACTGGTCTGCTGTATTCTATTATTTATTTTATATGTATGTATTCATGTATGTACTTCCTTACTTATTGTTTATTTATCATTAGTCTACAACTACATGAGTAACATTATGTTTACTTGACCCTCCCCATCACTAATTTATGAAAGTAAGGGACTAGGAAGGCTGGTTGGGAAGGGAGGCAGAAGGGTGTACAGGGGGCATTACGACCAGCTCACGTTATGTGTGGGGAGGTCCCACGGGAAAGTCAGTATAGTACAGAGAGTTTAAGTAGTGATTCTGTAGCATCTTGCTAAGCTGATGGACACTGACTGTAATGGAGTATGTTGCGTGGACTTGATCTGGGGAGTGTAGTAACCATCATGTAGCTCATATAATTGTAGATTTTTAAAACTGGGCTGGTGCTTTACTCCTTCCTTCCTTCCTTCCTTCCTTCCTTCCTTCTTCCCTCCATCCCTCCTTCCTTCCTTCCTTCCTTCCTTCCCTCTCATGTATGTATTTATTTAGTCATGTATTCATTCATCTGTCTTTCTATCTATGTATCTATCTATTTATCCATCTATCTATCTATCCATCTACTTTTTAGTCTCTCTATCATTCTATCTAACTTTCTTTCTGTCTTCCCTTATATGTATTTATTTATTTATTTATGCATTCATTCATTTATCTGTCTTTCCATCTATCTAACTACCTATCTATCTGTCATTATTATACAATTGCATGAGTAACATTATATTTACTTGACTCCCCCGATCACGAAGATTCCCGGAAGATACCCCATTGCAGTCACTGTCCATGAGCATAAAAAGATACTGTGGAATCACTAGTTGTCTTCTCTGTGTTGTACAGCCCTCCCTGTGACCCCGCTCCCACATTATACGTGCTAATCGTAATGCACGCTTTCTTTCCCTCTCCCATTATCCCTCCATTCTCAACTATCCACCACATTCCCTTGCCCTTTGGTAACTGTCAGTGTCTTCTTGGGTTCTGTGAATCTAGTGCCGTTTTGTTCATGCAGTTTCTCTTGGATTTCCTTTTCCAAAGGTTGTTGAAATCATTTCATACTTGTCTTTCTCCACTGGGTTTATTTCACTGTGCATAATACCCTCTAGCTCCATCCATGTTGTTGCAAGTGATGGGATTTCTGTTCTTCATAGGGCCTAATAATATTCCACTGCTCATCTTCTGATGGACAGTTAGCTTGGCTATTGTGAATAGTGCTGTGATAGACATAGGGGCGCACATGTCTTTTGAAAACTGCGCTGCTGCATTCTATCATTTATTTATTTATTTACTTGTCATTAATCTCCAATTACATGGGTAACATTATGTTTACTAGACTCCCCCCATCACCAATTTTCCAAAGGTAAGCGTCTAGGAAGGCTGGTTGGGAAGGGAAGCAGAAGGGTGGAAAGGGGGACTTAAGATTAGCTGCCATAATGTGGGAGGGGTTCCACGTGGAAGTCAGTGTAATACAGAGAAGTCAAGTAGTGATTCTATAGAATCGTACTATGCTGACGGATAGTGACTCTAATAGGGTATGCGGTAGGGAGGGAACTTGATGATCTGGGGAGTCTACTAACTCTAATATTGCTCATATAATTGTTGATTAATGAGAGTGAAAAGAAACCCGCGGATTCCTGACTAGATAACGATGAAAGCCAGGAAAAATAAAAAAGGGAGGCGAGGGTTGCAGCAGGGTGAGCTCCCAGCGGGCGTCCCGCCTGTCCCTGCAAGCTGCTGAGCTCTCTCGGTTGGTCCGCAGGGGCTCCCCGGCCTCCCCCATCAGGCACCGCGCCGCGGTGACCCCGGGGTCATTTTGCCAAGGCACCTGCGCGGCGGCCCCGGCGGCGCCCGGTACCCTGAGGCCGCTTGTCTGCTGAGCCGCTTCCGCCAGGGCCCGCCGCCGCCACCGGGGCCCGCCTCCGAGGCGACCTCGAGGAACCTCCGGGCTGGGGACCAGCGGGTGCGGGTGTGGGCGCGGGCACGGGCTCGGGAGGCGCTCGAGTGTAGGCCTCCTGCCTGGCCTCGCTCACACGAACGCTCCTCCCTCCCCAGGAAGCAGCGAACCGCCGCCGCCGCCCAAGTTCCCTGAAGGCCTCCTCCTGGCGGAAGGGTGCAGCCAGCGAGGCGGCCCTGTGAGAGCGGCCGCTGACAGCTCCCCGCGCCCGGCGCGCCCGCCCCTCGCCACCTCCTGGCTCCGCCCCGCGGCGCCTTCGGCCCCGCCCATGCCCAACGCCCCTGCCCACCGCCCGACCGGCGCGCCTGCAATTGTCGGTTTGTTTTTGCATAAGGTTTTTTACACAACATGTCTGTGAGATTCTATCATCTTGTATTGGTGATTCAGTCCTTTCTATTGATGAGTAGTACTTCTTTCTATGAATAAACCACAGATGTTTTAAGAAGCCTGTTTTTAGTTTGGCCTACTATGAATATAGTCTCTGAGAAGGTTTGTGTATAGGTCTTTTTGTAAGCATAAGCACCCATTTTCATTTGAGTAAAAGCCTACAAGTGGAATTGCAGGGCCATAAGGTCAGTATGTTTTTAAGTTTATCCAAACTGCCAGATCTTTTCCCCAAAATGGTATACCATTTTACATGCCCACCAGATTGATCAACAGTTGAGGTCTGGCAGTGTCAGTTTTTGTTCTTTTGAATCATTCTAACATAATTGGGATGTCACACTGTTATTTTAATTTGCTTTTCTTTGATGACTACTGTTGCTGAATATTTTTCCATGGACTCTTTGGCCATTTGTATCTCTTCTTTTATGAAACGTCTCCACTTTTCTGCATTCCTTAATTCAATTTATCATTTTTTTTATATTTTGGTATCATTAATCTACAATTACATGGAGGACATTATGTTTACTAGGCTCCCCCCTTCACCAAGATCTCCCCACATACCCCTTCACAGTCACTGTCCATCAGCATAGTAAGATGCTGTAAGATCACTACTTGTCTTCTCTGTGATGTACAGGCCTCTCTGGGACCCCCCTCCCACATTATACGTGCTAATCGCAATGCACGCTTTCTTTCCCTCTCCCCTTATCCGTCCAGTCCCAGCTATCCACACCGGTCTCTTTCCCTTTGGTACATGTTAGTCCATTCTTGGCTTCTATGAATCTGGTGCTGCTTTGCTCACTCAGTTTCTCTTGCTTCTCCTTCTGAGAGGTTAGTGATATCATTTGATACCTGTCTTTCTGCGCCTGGGTTATTTCTCTGTGCATATTACCCTCTAGCTCCATCCATGTTGTTGTAAATGGTAGGATTTCTTGTTTTGTTTTGGCTGAATAAAATTGCACTTTTCATCTTCTGTTGGACACTTAGCTTGGTTATTATAAATAGTGGTGTGTTAAACATAGGGGTGCACATGTCTGTTTTAAACTGGACTGCTGCATTTTATTATTTATTTTTTTATGTATGTATGTATGTATTCATTTATATTCTTGCTTATTTATTATTTACTCATTTGTCATTAGTCAACAACTACATGAGTAACATTATGTTTAGTAGACACCATCCATCACCAATTTACCAAAGCTTCAGGGACTAGAAAGACTGGTTGTGAAGGGAGGGAGAAGGGTGAACAGGGGGCATTATGATTAGCTCACATAGTGTGTGGGTACCTCCCGTGCGGAAGTCTGTCTAGTACAGAGAGTTCAAATAGTAATTCTATAGCATCTTACTATGCTGACGGACAGTGACTGTAATGTGGTATGTTTGGTGGACTTTATCTGGGGCATGTAGTAACCTTAATGTAGCTCCTGTTATTGTGGATTGGCTGTTGTTAATAGTGCTGTGGTAAACACAGGGGTTTGTGTGTCTTTTTTCAGCTGGGCTTCTGCTTTCTTTCTTTATGTATGTGTTCATGTACATATATATTTATTTATTCATGCATTAATTCATTTCTTCTCTATCTATATCTATTAATCTATCTTCCTGTCTATCTTTCTGTCATTAATACACAATTACATGAGTAACATTATGTTTATTAGACTCCCCCCATCATGAAGATTTCCCCCACATGCCCCTTTGCAGTCACTGTCCATGAGCATAGTAAGACACTGTAGAAACACTACTTGTCTTCTCTGTGTTGTACAGCCCTCCCTGTGACCCCCCCTCCCACATTATACATGCTAATCGTAAAGCACACTTTCTTTCCCTCTCCCTTTATCCCTTCTTTCCCAACTATCCACCCCGGTCTCTTTCCCTTTGGTAACTTGTAGTCCATTCCTGGTTTCTGTGAGACTGCTCATGTTTTCTCCTTCAGTTTTTTCTTTGTTCTGATACTCCCATCACGAGTGAAATCATTATTTATATGGTGAATAATATTCCCTGTTCAAATTGTGATGCAGCTCCCCACGGCTGGGCAGTGCCCGCCATGGGGGTGGAGTTTGCAAGAGCAGCACTGTTGTCTGGAAATTCCATGATGTCACAGTGGTGCCTCTTTCCTAGAGACAGAATGTGTATGCTTAGAGGAGCAGCTGTGATTCTGGTGAGGTGGACACTGACCAACTTGACAGCATCAGGTAAAATTGGAATCCAGACCCAAGGTACTGTGTGTTTCCTTTTATTTTGGTGTCAGTACTAAACAGTTCCATGAGCAGCATTATGGTTGTTAGACTACCCCCATTACCAAGTCCCCCCCACACATAGCCCTTAAGAGTCAATGTCCATCAGCCCAGGAATATGCTGTAGAAGTGCTACTGATCTTTGCTGTGTTATACTCCCTTGACCATACCTGCCGCCTGCCCACATTATGTGTGCTACTCGTAATGCCCCATTTTCCCTCTCTTCTCTCCTTTCCAAACCATCCTCCTCAGTCACATTCCCGTTCGTAACCGTGAGTCCCTTCCTGGGTTCGGTGAGGCTACTACTGTCTTGTTCTTTCACTCTCTTTCTTGTTTTTATACTCCATAGGTGAGTGAAATCATTTGACATTTTTTGTTTTCTGCGTGGCTTATTTCACTGAGCATAATACCCTCTAGCTCCATCCATGTTGTTGTAAATGGTAGGATTGGTTTCCTTCCTCTGGCTGAATAATATTCCACTGTTCATCTACTGATGGACACTTACCTTGGCTATTGTGTATAGTGCTGTGATAAACATAGGGGTGCAAATGTCTCTTCTAAACTGGTCTGCTGTATTCTATTATTTATTTTATATGTATGTATTCATGTATGTACTTCCTTACTTATTGTTTATTTATCATTAGTCTACAACTACATGAGTAACATTATGTTTACTTGACCCTCCCCATCACTAATTTATGAAAGTAAGGGACTAGGAAGGCTGGTTGGGAAGGGAGGCAGAAGGGTGTACAGGGGGCATTACGACCAGCTCACGTTATGTGTGGGGAGGTCCCACGGGAAAGTCAGTATAGTACAGAGAGTTTAAGTAGTGATTCTGTAGCATCTTGCTAAGCTGATGGACACTGACTGTAATGGAGTATGTTGCGTGGACTTGATCTGGGGAGTGTAGTAACCATCATGTAGCTCATATAATTGTAGATTTTTAAAACTGGGCTGGTGCTTTACTCCTTCCTTCCTTCTTTCTTTCCTTCCTTCCTTCCTCCCTCCATCCCTCCTTCCTTCCTTCCTTCCTTTCTTCCCTCTCATGTATGTATTTATTTAGTCATGTATTCATTCATCTGTCTTTCTATCTATGTATCTATCTATTTATCCATCTATCTATCTATCCATCTACTTTTTAGTCTCTCTATCATTCTATCTAACTTTCTTTCTGTCTTCCTTTATATGTATTTATTTATTTATTTATGCATTCATTCATTTATCTGTCTTTCCATCTATCTAACTACCTATCTATCTGTCATTATTATACAATTGCATGAGTAACATTATATTTACTTGACTCCCCCGATCACGAAGATTCCCGGAAGATACCCCATTGCAGTCACTGTCCATGAGCATAAAAAGATACTGTGGAATCACTAGTTGTCTTCTCTGTGTTGTACAGCCCTCCCTGTGACCCCGCTCCCACATTATACGTGCTAATCGTAATGCACGCTTTCTTTCCCTCTCCCATTATCCCTCCATTCTCAACTATCCACCACATTCCCTTGCCCTTTGGTAACTGTCAGTGTCTTCTTGGGTTCTGTGAATCTAGTGCCGTTTTGTTCATGCAGTTTCTCTTGGATTTCCTTTTCCAAAGGTTGTTGAAATCATTTCATACTTGTCTTTCTCCACTGGGTTTATTTCACTGTGCATAATACCCTCTAGCTCCATCCATGTTGTTGCAAGTGATGGGATTTCTGTTCTTCATAGGGCCTAATAATATTCCACTGCTCATCTTCTGATGGACAGTTAGCTTGGCTATTGTGAATAGTGCTGTGATAGACATAGGGGCGCACATGTCTTTTGAAAACTGCGCTGCTGCATTCTATCATTTATTTATTTATTTACTTGTCATTAATCTCCAATTACATGGGTAACATTATGTTTACTAGACTCCCCCCATCACCAATTTTCCAAAGGTAAGCGTCTAGGAAGGCTGGTTGGGAAGGGAAGCAGAAGGGTGGAAAGGGGGACTTAAGATTAGCTGCCATAATGTGGGAGGGGTTCCACGTGGAAGTCAGTGTAATACAGAGAAGTCAAGTAGTGATTCTATAGAATCGTACTATGCTGACGGATAGTGACTCTAATAGGGTATGCGGTAGGGAGGGAACTTGATGATCTGGGGAGTCTACTAACTCTAATATTGCTCATATAATTGTTGATTAATGAGAGTGAAAAGAAACCCGCGGATTCCTGACTAGATAACGATGAAAGCCAGGAAAAATAAAAAAGGGAGGCGAGGGTTGCAGCAGGGTGAGCTCCCAGCGGGCGTCCCGCCTGTCCCTGCAAGCTGCTGAGCTCTCTCGGTTGGTCCGCAGGGGCTCCCCGGCCTCCCCCATCAGGCACCGCGCCGCGGTGACCCCGGGGTCATTTTGCCAAGGCACCTGCGCGGCGGCCCCGGCGGCGCCCGGTACCCTGAGGCCGCTTGTCTGCTGAGCCGCTTCCGCCAGGGCCCGCCGCCGCCACCGGGGCCCGCCTCCGAGGCGACCTCGAGGAACCTCCGGGCTGGGGACCAGCGGGTGCGGGTGTGGGCGCGGGCACGGGCTCGGGAGGCGCTCGAGTGTAGGCCTCCTGCCTGGCCTCGCTCACACGAACGCTCCTCCCTCCCCAGGAAGCAGCGAACCGCCGCCGCCGCCCAAGTTCCCTGAAGGCCTCCTCCTGGCGGAAGGGTGCAGCCAGCGAGGCGGCCCTGTGAGAGCGGCCGCTGACAGCTCCCCGCGCCCGGCGCGCCCGCCCCTCGCCACCTCCTGGCTCCGCCCCGCGGCGCCTTCGGCCCCGCCCATGCCCAACGCCCCTGCCCACCGCCCGACCGGCGCGCCTGCAATTGTCGGTTTGTTTTTGCATAAGGTTTTTTACACAACATGTCTGTGAGATTCTATCATCTTGTATTGGTGATTCAGTCCTTTCTATTGATGAGTAGTACTTCTTCCTATGAATAAACCACAGATGTTTTAAGAAGCCTGTTTTTAGTTTGGCCTACTATGAATATAGTCTCTGAGAAGGTTTGTGTATAGGTCTTTTTGTAAGCATAAGCACCCATTTTCATTTGAGTAAAAGCCTACAAGTGGAATTGCAGGGCCATAAGGTCAGTATGTTTTTAAGTTTATCCAAACTGCCAGATCTTTTCCCCAAAATGGTATACCATTTTACATGCCCACCAGATTGATCAACAGTTGAGGTCTGGCAGTGTCAGTTTTTGTTCTTTTGAATCATTCTAACATAATTGGGATGTCACACTGTTATTTTAATTTGCTTTTCTTTGATGACTACTGTTGCTGAATATTTTTCCATGGACTCTTTGGCCATTTGTATCTCTTCTTTTATGAAACGTCTCCACTTTTCTGCATTCCTTAATTCAATTTATCATTTTTTTTATATTTTGGTATCATTAATCTACAATTACATGGAGGACATTATGTTTACTAGGCTCCCCCCTTCACCAAGATCTCCCCACATACCCCTTCACAGTCACTGTCCATCAGCATAGTAAGATGCTGTAAGGTCACTACTTGTCTTCTCTGTGATGTACAGGCCTCTCTGGGACCCCCCTCCCACATTATACGTGCTAATCGCAATGCACGCTTTCTTTCCCTCTCCCCTTATCCGTCCAGTCCCAGCTATCCACACCGGTCTCTTTCCGTTTGGTAAATGTTAGTCCATTCTTGGCTTCTATGAATCTGGTGCTGCTTTGCTCACTCAGTTTCTCTTGCTTCTCCTTCTGAGAGGTTAGTGATATCATTTGATACCTGTCTTTCTGCGCCTGGGTTATTTCACTGTGCATATTACCGTCTAGCTCCATCCATGTTGTTGTAAATGGTAGGATTTCTTGTTTTGTTTTGGCTGAATAAAATTGCACTTTTCATCTTCTGTTGGACACTTAGCTTGGTTATTATAAATAGTGGTGTGTTAAACATAGGGGTGCACATGTCTGTTTTAAACTGGACTGCTGCATTTTATTATTTATTTTTTTATGTATGTATGTATGTATTCATTTATGTTCTTGCTTATTTATTATTTACTCATTTGTCATTAGTCAACAACTACATGAGTAACATTATGTTTAGTAGACACCATCCATCACCAATTTACCAAAGCTTAAGGGACTAGAAAGACTGGTTGTGAAGGGAGGGAGAAGGGTGAACAGGGGGCATTATGATTAGCTCACATAGTGTGTGGGTACCTCCCGTGCGGAAGTCTGTCTAGTACAGAGAGTTCAAATAGTAATTCTATAGCATCTTACTATGCTGACGGACAGTGACTGTAATGTGGTATGTTTGGTGGACTTTATCTGGGGCATGTAGTAACCTTAATGTAGCTCCTGTTATTGTGGATTGGCTGTTGTTAATAGTGCTGTGGTAAACACAGGGGTTTGTGTGTCTTTTTTCAGCTGGGCTTCTGCTTTCTTTCTTTATGTATGTGTTCATGTACATATATATTTATTTATTCATGCATTAATTCATTTCTTCTCTATCTATATCTATTAATCTATCTTCCTGTCTATCTTTCTGTCATTAATACACAATTACATGAGTAACATTATGTTTATTAGACTCCCCCCATCATGAAGATTTCCCCCACATGCCCCTTTGCAGTCACTGTCCATGAGCATAGTAAGACACTGTAGAAACACTACTTGTCTTCTCTGTGTTGTACAGCCCTCCCTGTGACCCCCCCTCCCACATTATACATGCTAATCGTAAAGCACACTTTCTTTCCCTCTCCCTTTATCCCTTCTTTCCCAACTATCCACCCCGGTCTCTTTCCCTTTGGTAACTTGTAGTCCATTCCTGGTTTCTGTGAGACTGCTCATGTTTTCTCCTTCAGTTTTTTCTTTGTTCTGATACTCCCATCACGAGTGAAATCATTATTTATATGGTGAATAATATTCCCTGTTCAAATTGTGATGCAGCTCCCCACGGCTGGGCAGTGCCCGCCATGGGGGTGGAGTTTGCAAGAGCAGCACTGTTGTCTGGAAATTCCATGATGTCACAGTGGTGCCTCTTTCCTAGAGACAGAATGTGTATGCTTAGAGGAGCAGCTGTGATTCTGGTGAGGTGGACACTGACCAACTTGACAGCATCAGGTAAAATTGGAATCCAGACCCAAGGTACTGTGTGTTTCCTTTTATTTTGGTGTCAGTACTAAACAGTTCCATGAGCAGCATTATGGTTGTTAGACTACCCCCATTACCAAGTCCCCCCCACACATAGCCCTTAAGAGTCAATGTCCATCAGCCCAGGAATATGCTGTAGAAGTGCTACTGATCTTTGCTGTGTTATACTCCCTTGACCATACCTGCCGCCTGCCCACATTATGTGTGCTACTCGTAATGCCCCATTTTCCCTCTCTTCTCTCCTTTCCAAACCATCCTCCTCAGTCACATTCCCGTTCGTAACCGTGAGTCCCTTCCTGGGTTCGGTGAGGCTACTACTGTCTTGTTCTTTCACTCTCTTTCTTGTTTTTATACTCCATAGGTGAGTGAAATCATTTGACATTTTTTGTTTTCTGCGTGGCTTATTTCACTGAGCATAATACCCTCTAGCTCCATCCATGTTGTTGTAAATGGTAGGATTGGTTTCCTTCCTCTGGCTGAATAATATTCCACTGTTCATCTACTGATGGACACTTACCTTGGCTATTGTGTATAGTGCTGTGATAAACATAGGGGTGCAAATGTCTCTTCTAAACTGGTCTGCTGTATTCTATTATTTATTTTATATGTATGTATTCATGTATGTACTTCCTTACTTATTGTTTATTTATCATTAGTCTACAACTACATGAGTAACATTATGTTTACTTGACCCTCCCCATCACTAATTTATGAAAGTAAGGGACTAGGAAGGCTGGTTGGGAAGGGAGGCAGAAGGGTGTACAGGGGGCATTACGACCAGCTCACGTTATGTGTGGGGAGGTCCCACGGGAAAGTCAGTATAGTACAGAGAGTTTAAGTAGTGATTCTGTAGCATCTTGCTAAGCTGATGGACACTGACTGTAATGGAGTATGTTGCGTGGACTTGATCTGGGGAGTGTAGTAACCATCATGTAGCTCATATAATTGTAGATTTTTAAAACTGGGCTGGTGCTTTACTCCTTCCTTCCTTCCTTCCTTCCTTCCTTCCTTCTTCCCTCCATCCCTCCTTCCTTCCTTCCTTCCTTCCTTCCCTCTCATGTATGTATTTATTTAGTCATGTATTCATTCATCTGTCTTTCTATCTATGTATCTATCTATTTATCCATCTATCTATCTATCCATCTACTTTTTAGTCTCTCTATCATTCTATCTAACTTTCTTTCTGTCTTCCCTTATATGTATTTATTTATTTATTTATGCATTCATTCATTTATCTGTCTTTCCATCTATCTAACTACCTATCTATCTGTCATTATTATACAATTGCATGAGTAACATTATATTTACTTGACTCCCCCGATCACGAAGATTCCCGGAAGATACCCCATTGCAGTCACTGTCCATGAGCATAAAAAGATACTGTGGAATCACTAGTTGTCTTCTCTGTGTTGTACAGCCCTCCCTGTGACCCCGCTCCCACATTATACGTGCTAATCGTAATGCACGCTTTCTTTCCCTCTCCCATTATCCCTCCATTCTCAACTATCCACCACATTCCCTTGCCCTTTGGTAACTGTCAGTGTCTTCTTGGGTTCTGTGAATCTAGTGCCGTTTTGTTCATGCAGTTTCTCTTGGATTTCCTTTTCCAAAGGTTGTTGAAATCATTTCATACTTGTCTTTCTCCACTGGGTTTATTTCACTGTGCATAATACCCTCTAGCTCCATCCATGTTGTTGCAAGTGATGGGATTTCTGTTCTTCATAGGGCCTAATAATATTCCACTGCTCATCTTCTGATGGACAGTTAGCTTGGCTATTGTGAATAGTGCTGTGATAGACATAGGGGCGCACATGTCTTTTGAAAACTGCGCTGCTGCATTCTATCATTTATTTATTTATTTACTTGTCATTAATCTCCAATTACATGGGTAACATTATGTTTACTAGACTCCCCCCATCACCAATTTTCCAAAGGTAAGCGTCTAGGAAGGCTGGTTGGGAAGGGAAGCAGAAGGGTGGAAAGGGGGACTTAAGATTAGCTGCCATAATGTGGGAGGGGTTCCACGTGGAAGTCAGTGTAATACAGAGAAGTCAAGTAGTGATTCTATAGAATCGTACTATGCTGACGGATAGTGACTCTAATAGGGTATGCGGTAGGGAGGGAACTTGATGATCTGGGGAGTCTACTAACTCTAATATTGCTCATATAATTGTTGATTAATGAGAGTGAAAAGAAACCCGCGGATTCCTGACTAGATAACGATGAAAGCCAGGAAAAATAAAAAAGGGAGGCGAGGGTTGCAGCAGGGTGAGCTCCCAGCGGGCGTCCCGCCTGTCCCTGCAAGCTGCTGAGCTCTCTCGGTTGGTCCGCAGGGGCTCCCCGGCCTCCCCCATCAGGCACCGCGCCGCGGTGACCCCGGGGTCATTTTGCCAAGGCACCTGCGCGGCGGCCCCGGCGGCGCCCGGTACCCTGAGGCCGCTTGTCTGCTGAGCCGCTTCCGCCAGGGCCCGCCGCCGCCACCGGGGCCCGCCTCCGAGGCGACCTCGAGGAACCTCCGGGCTGGGGACCAGCGGGTGCGGGTGTGGGCGCGGGCACGGGCTCGGGAGGCGCTCGAGTGTAGGCCTCCTGCCTGGCCTCGCTCACACGAACGCTCCTCCCTCCCCAGGAAGCAGCGAACCGCCGCCGCCGCCCAAGTTCCCTGAAGGCCTCCTCCTGGCGGAAGGGTGCAGCCAGCGAGGCGGCCCTGTGAGAGCGGCCGCTGACAGCTCCCCGCGCCCGGCGCGCCCGCCCCTCGCCACCTCCTGGCTCCGCCCCGCGGCGCCTTCGGCCCCGCCCATGCCCAACGCCCCTGCCCACCGCCCGACCGGCGCGCCTGCAATTGTCGGTTTGTTTTTGCATAAGGTTTTTTACACAACATGTCTGTGAGATTCTATCATCTTGTATTGGTGATTCAGTCCTTTCTATTGATGAGTAGTACTTCTTCCTATGAATAAACCACAGATGTTTTAAGAAGCCTGTTTTTAGTTTGGCCTACTATGAATATAGTCTCTGAGAAGGTTTGTGTATAGGTCTTTTTGTAAGCATAAGCACCCATTTTCATTTGAGTAAAAGCCTACAAGTGGAATTGCAGGGCCATAAGGTCAGTATGTTTTTAAGTTTATCCAAACTGCCAGATCTTTTCCCCAAAATGGTATACCATTTTACATGCCCACCAGATTGATCAACAGTTGAGGTCTGGCAGTGTCAGTTTTTGTTCTTTTGAATCATTCTAACATAATTGGGATGTCACACTGTTATTTTAATTTGCTTTTCTTTGATGACTACTGTTGCTGAATATTTTTCCATGGACTCTTTGGCCATTTGTATCTCTTCTTTTATGAAACGTCTCCACTTTTCTGCATTCCTTAATTCAATTTATCATTTTTTTTATATTTTGGTATCATTAATCTACAATTACATGGAGGACATTATGTTTACTAGGCTCCCCCCTTCACCAAGATCTCCCCACATACCCCTTCACAGTCACTGTCCATCAGCATAGTAAGATGCTGTAAGATCACTACTTGTCTTCTCTGTGATGTACAGGCCTCTCTGGGACCCCCCTCCCACATTATACGTGCTAATCGCAATGCACGCTTTCTTTCCCTCTCCCCTTATCCGTCCAGTCCCAGCTATCCACACCGGTCTCTTTCCCTTTGGTACATGTTAGTCCATTCTTGGCTTCTATGAATCTGGTGCTGCTTTGCTCACTCAGTTTCTCTTGCTTCTCCTTCTGAGAGGTTAGTGATATCATTTGATACCTGTCTTTCTGCGCCTGGGTTATTTCTCTGTGCATATTACCCTCTAGCTCCATCCATGTTGTTGTAAATGGTAGGATTTCTTGTTTTGTTTTGGCTGAATAAAATTGCACTTTTCATCTTCTGTTGGACACTTAGCTTGGTTATTATAAATAGTGGTGTGTTAAACATAGGGGTGCACATGTCTGTTTTAAACTGGACTGCTGCATTTTATTATTTATTTTTTTATGTATGTATGTATGTATTCATTTATATTCTTGCTTATTTATTATTTACTCATTTGTCATTAGTCAACAACTACATGAGTAACATTATGTTTAGTAGACACCATCCATCACCAATTTACCAAAGCTTCAGGGACTAGAAAGACTGGTTGTGAAGGGAGGGAGAAGGGTGAACAGGGGGCATTATGATTAGCTCACATAGTGTGTGGGTACCTCCCGTGCGGAAGTCTGTCTAGTACAGAGAGTTCAAATAGTAATTCTATAGCATCTTACTATGCTGACGGACAGTGACTGTAATGTGGTATGTTTGGTGGACTTTATCTGGGGCATGTAGTAACCTTAATGTAGCTCCTGTTATTGTGGATTGGCTGTTGTTAATAGTGCTGTGGTAAACACAGGGGTTTGTGTGTCTTTTTTCAGCTGGGCTTCTGCTTTCTTTCTTTATGTATGTGTTCATGTACATATATATTTATTTATTCATGCATTAATTCATTTCTTCTCTATCTATATCTATTAATCTATCTTCCTGTCTATCTTTCTGTCATTAATACACAATTACATGAGTAACATTATGTTTATTAGACTCCCCCCATCATGAAGATTTCCCCCACATGCCCCTTTGCAGTCACTGTCCATGAGCATAGTAAGACACTGTAGAAACACTACTTGTCTTCTCTGTGTTGTACAGCCCTCCCTGTGACCCCCCCTCCCACATTATACATGCTAATCGTAAAGCACACTTTCTTTCCCTCTCCCTTTATCCCTTCTTTCCCAACTATCCACCCCGGTCTCTTTCCCTTTGGTAACTTGTAGTCCATTCCTGGTTTCTGTGAGACTGCTCATGTTTTCTCCTTCAGTTTTTTCTTTGTTCTGATACTCCCATCACGAGTGAAATCATTATTTATATGGTGAATAATATTCCCTGTTCAAATTGTGATGCAGCTCCCCACGGCTGGGCAGTGCCCGCCATGGGGGTGGAGTTTGCAAGAGCAGCACTGTTGTCTGGAAATTCCATGATGTCACAGTGGTGCCTCTTTCCTAGAGACAGAATGTGTATGCTTAGAGGAGCAGCTGTGATTCTGGTGAGGTGGACACTGACCAACTTGACAGCATCAGGTAAAATTGGAATCCAGACCCAAGGTACTGTGTGTTTCCTTTTATTTTGGTGTCAGTACTAAACAGTTCCATGAGCAGCATTATGGTTGTTAGACTACCCCCATTACCAAGTCCCCCCCACACATAGCCCTTAAGAGTCAATGTCCATCAGCCCAGGAATATGCTGTAGAAGTGCTACTGATCTTTGCTGTGTTATACTCCCTTGACCATACCTGCCGCCTGCCCACATTATGTGTGCTACTCGTAATGCCCCATTTTCCCTCTCTTCTCTCCTTTCCAAACCATCCTCCTCAGTCACATTCCCGTTCGTAACCGTGAGTCCCTTCCTGGGTTCGGTGAGGCTACTACTGTCTTGTTCTTTCACTCTCTTTCTTGTTTTTATACTCCATAGGTGAGTGAAATCATTTGACATTTTTTGTTTTCTGCGTGGCTTATTTCACTGAGCATAATACCCTCTAGCTCCATCCATGTTGTTGTAAATGGTAGGATTGGTTTCCTTCCTCTGGCTGAATAATATTCCACTGTTCATCTACTGATGGACACTTACCTTGGCTATTGTGTATAGTGCTGTGATAAACATAGGGGTGCAAATGTCTCTTCTAAACTGGTCTGCTGTATTCTATTATTTATTTTATATGTATGTATTCATGTATGTACTTCCTTACTTATTGTTTATTTATCATTAGTCTACAACTACATGAGTAACATTATGTTTACTTGACCCTCCCCATCACTAATTTATGAAAGTAAGGGACTAGGAAGGCTGGTTGGGAAGGGAGGCAGAAGGGTGTACAGGGGGCATTACGACCAGCTCACGTTATGTGTGGGGAGGTCCCACGGGAAAGTCAGTATAGTACAGAGAGTTTAAGTAGTGATTCTGTAGCATCTTGCTAAGCTGATGGACACTGACTGTAATGGAGTATGTTGCGTGGACTTGATCTGGGGAGTGTAGTAACCATCATGTAGCTCATATAATTGTAGATTTTTAAAACTGGGCTGGTGCTTTACTCCTTCCTTCCTTCTTTCTTTCCTTCCTTCCTTCCTCCCTCCATCCCTCCTTCCTTCCTTCCTTCCTTTCTTCCCTCTCATGTATGTATTTATTTAGTCATGTATTCATTCATCTGTCTTTCTATCTATGTATCTATCTATTTATCCATCTATCTATCTATCCATCTACTTTTTAGTCTCTCTATCATTCTATCTAACTTTCTTTCTGTCTTCCTTTATATGTATTTATTTATTTATTTATGCATTCATTCATTTATCTGTCTTTCCATCTATCTAACTACCTATCTATCTGTCATTATTATACAATTGCATGAGTAACATTATATTTACTTGACTCCCCCGATCACGAAGATTCCCGGAAGATACCCCATTGCAGTCACTGTCCATGAGCATAAAAAGATACTGTGGAATCACTAGTTGTCTTCTCTGTGTTGTACAGCCCTCCCTGTGACCCCGCTCCCACATTATACGTGCTAATCGTAATGCACGCTTTCTTTCCCTCTCCCATTATCCCTCCATTCTCAACTATCCACCACATTCCCTTGCCCTTTGGTAACTGTCAGTGTCTTCTTGGGTTCTGTGAATCTAGTGCCGTTTTGTTCATGCAGTTTCTCTTGGATTTCCTTTTCCAAAGGTTGTTGAAATCATTTCATACTTGTCTTTCTCCACTGGGTTTATTTCACTGTGCATAATACCCTCTAGCTCCATCCATGTTGTTGCAAGTGATGGGATTTCTGTTCTTCATAGGGCCTAATAATATTCCACTGCTCATCATCTGATGGACAGTTAGCTTGGCTATTGTGAATAGTGCTGTGATAGACATAGGGGCGCACATGTCTTTTGAAAACTGCGCTGCTGCATTCTATCATTTATTTATTTATTTACTTGTCATTAATCTCCAATTACATGGGTAACATTATGTTTACTAGACTCCCCCCATCACCAATTTTCCAAAGGTAAGCGTCTAGGAAGGCTGGTTGGGAAGGGAAGCAGAAGGGTGGAAAGGGGGACTTAAGATTAGCTGCCATAATGTGGGAGGGGTTCCACGTGGAAGTCAGTGTAATACAGAGAAGTCAAGTAGTGATTCTATAGAATCGTACTATGCTGACGGATAGTGACTCTAATAGGGTATGCGGTAGGGAGGGAACTTGATGATCTGGGGAGTCTACTAACTCTAATATTGCTCATATAATTGTTGATTAATGAGAGTGAAAAGAAACCCGCGGATTCCTGACTAGATAACGATGAAAGCCAGGAAAAATAAAAAAGGGAGGCGAGGGTTGCAGCAGGGTGAGCTCCCAGCGGGCGTCCCGCCTGTCCCTGCAAGCTGCTGAGCTCTCTCGGTTGGTCCGCAGGGGCTCCCCGGCCTCCCCCATCAGGCACCGCGCCGCGGTGACCCCGGGGTCATTTTGCCAAGGCACCTGCGCGGCGGCCCCGGCGGCGCCCGGTACCCTGAGGCCGCTTGTCTGCTGAGCCGCTTCCGCCAGGGCCCGCCGCCGCCACCGGGGCCCGCCTCCGAGGCGACCTCGAGGAACCTCCGGGCTGGGGACCAGCGGGTGCGGGTGTGGGCGCGGGCACGGGCTCGGGAGGCGCTCGAGTGTAGGCCTCCTGCCTGGCCTCGCTCACACGAACGCTCCTCCCTCCCCAGGAAGCAGCGAACCGCCGCCGCCGCCCAAGTTCCCTGAAGGCCTCCTCCTGGCGGAAGGGTGCAGCCAGCGAGGCGGCCCTGTGAGAGCGGCCGCTGACAGCTCCCCGCGCCCGGCGCGCCCGCCCCTCGCCACCTCCTGGCTCCGCCCCGCGGCGCCGTCGGCCCCGCCCATGCCCAACGCCCCTGCCCACCGCCCGACCGGCGCGCCTGCAATTGTCGGTTTGTTTTTGCATAAGGTTTTTTACACAACATGTCTGTGAGATTCTATCATCTTGTATTGGTGATTCAGTCCTTTCTATTGATGAGTAGTACTTCTTCCTATGAATAAACCACAGATGTTTTAAGAAGCCTGTTTTTAGTTTGGCCTACTATGAATATAGTCTCTGAGAAGGTTTGTGTATAGGTCTTTTTGTAAGCATAAGCACCCATTTTCATTTGAGTAAAAGCCTACAAGTGGAATTGCAGGGCCATAAGGTCAGTATGTTTTTAAGTTTATCCAAACTGCCAGATCTTTTCCCCAAAATGGTATACCATTTTACATGCCCACCAGATTGATCAACAGTTGAGGTCTGGCAGTGTCAGTTTTTGTTCTTTTGAATCATTCTAACATAATTGGGATGTCACACTGTTATTTTAATTTGCTTTTCTTTGATGACTACTGTTGCTGAATATTTTTCCATGGACTCTTTGGCCATTTGTATCTCTTCTTTTATGAAACGTCTCCACTTTTCTGCATTCCTTAATTCAATTTATCATTTTTTTTATATTTTGGTATCATTAATCTACAATTACATGGAGGACATTATGTTTACTAGGCTCCCCCCTTCACCAAGATCTCCCCACATACCCCTTCACAGTCACTGTCCATCAGCATAGTAAGATGCTGTAAGATCACTACTTGTCTTCTCTGTGATGTACAGGCCTCTCTGGGACCC